>NC_041393.1:394314942-394358154 GCF_002162155.2 Triticum dicoccoides | reverse complement strand
CGGCACCCATAAATAGCCAAGACTAGCAAGGCCAAACTGGGTCGGCCAGGACAATGGGCCACGGGAGGGGAAGCGAGAGGGGCAGTGGCCACAACCAACTGCCCCGGGGCCACAGGAGGGAGGGGGGAAAGCGGCCAGCGAAGACAAGGCCGGAGGCGCAGACGGCCCAGCCCGAGCCGACCCAAGAACCACCAGGCCCTCCAAGCCCAGGGGCCCCACCCCCAGCACAGACCGTGGTGGATCTAGGGTTAGCCCCAAGTCCCGCACCGAGTCCGCCGGAGCACCCGCCGCCTTCGGCACCAGCCCGGCCGGTGAGGAGAGGCCAGGCAGGACTCGGCGGACGGGGAAACCAGGCCATCGACAAGACCAGAAGCAGAGGGGAGTGGACCAAGGAGGCCGTGGTCAAGCGACGGAGCCGAGCACCGCCCCGACTTGCACTGACGCCGCCCAACACGCAGCCAACCAGACGAACCCGAAGCCTCAACCACCGGCCGACCTCTGTCCCCAGGGGCGAATTTGCGAGCACGACCCGGCGTAGGCAAGGCCGCCGACATCGCCGACCCAACCGGCGAGGCAGGCCCCTCCGAATCAGACTCCGAATCCAGCTCATCCCCTGGCGCCCAGAAGCGGGATCCAGACAGGGATGGCGACCCCGACAGGAGGAGAGGAAGGACCGCAGCGGGCAAGGGAACAGGGTCACCACCCCGGGCACCAGGCGACGAGGGGGTCGCCGAAGAGGAGGGGAGGGGAGCAGGAGACAGGGGGAGCCCATGGCTGGAGACGAGATCTGAGGAGGAGGGGAGCAGGGAGCGGGGGGAGGAGGGTGAAGGAAATATGCCCTAGAGGCAATAATAAAGTTATTATTTATTTCCTTATATCATGATAAATGTTTATTATTCATGCTAGAATTGTATTAACCGGAAACATAATACATGTGTGAATACATAGACAAACAGAGTGTCACTAGTATGCCTCTACTTGACTAGCTCGTTAATCAAAGATGGTTATGTTTCCTGACCATGAACAATGAGTTGTTATTTGATTAACGAGGTCACATCATTAGTTGAATGATCTGATTGACATGACCCATTCCATTAGCTTAGCACCTGATCGTTTAGTATGTTGCTATTGCTTTCTTCATGACTTATACATGTTCCTATGACTATGAGATTATGCAACTCCCGTTTACCGGAGGAACACTTTGGGTACTACCAAACGTCACAACGTAACTGGGTGATTATAAAGGAGTACTACAGGTGTCTCCAATGGTCGATGTTGGGTTGGCGTATTTCGAGATTAGGATTTGTCACTCCGATTGTCGGAGAGGTATCTCTGGGCCCTCTCGGTAATACACATCACATAATCCTTGCAAGCATTACAACTAATATGTTAGTTGTGAGATGATGTATTGCGGAACGAGTAAAGAGACTTGCCGGTAACGAGATTGAACTAGGTATTGGATACCGACGATCGAATCTCGGGCAAGTAACATACCGATGACAAAGGGAACAACGTATGTTGTTATGCGGTCTGACCGATAAAGATCTTCGTAGAATATGTAGGAGCCAATATGGGCATCCAGGTCCCGCTATTGGTTATTGACCAGAGACATGTCTCGGTCATGTCTACATTGTTCTCGAACCCGTAGGGTCCGCACGCTTAAGGTTACGATGACAGTTATATTATGAGTTTATGCATTTTGATGTACCGAAGGTTGTTCGGAGTCCCGGATGTGATCACGGACATGACGAGGAGTCTCTAAATGGTCGAGACGTAAAGATTGATATATTGGAAGCCTATGTTTGGACATCGGAAGTGTTCCGGGTGAAATCGGGATTTTACCGGGTTACCGGGAGGTTACCGGAACCCCCCGGGAACCATATGGGCCTTCATGGGCCTTAGTGGAAAGGTGAAAGGGCTGCCCACCAGGGCTGCGCGCCTCCCCCCTTCCCCTAGTCCTATTAGGACTAGGAGAGGTGGCCGGCCACCCTTCTCCCTCTTTCCCCCTTGGGAATCCTAGTTGGAATAGGATTGGGGGGGGAGTCCTACTCCCGGTAGGAGTAGGACTCCTCCTGCGCCTCTCCCTCTTGGCCGGCGCACCCTCCCCCCTTGGCTCCTTTATATACGGAGGCAGGGGCACCTCTAAACACACAAGTTGACACAAGTTGATCCACGTGATCGATTCCTTAGCCGTGTGCGTTGCCCCCTGCCACCATATTCCTCGATAATACTGTAGCGGAGTTTAGGCGAAGCCCTGCTGCTGTAGTTCATCAAGATCGTCACCACGCCGTCGTGCTGACGAAACTCTTCCCCGACACTTTGCTGGATCGGAGTCCGGGGATCGTCATCGAGCTGAACGTGTGCTCGAACTCGGAGGTGCCGTAGTTTCGGTGCTTGATCGGTTGGATCGTGAAGACGTACGACTACTTCCTCTACGTCGTGTCATTGCTTCCGCAGTCGGTCTGCGTTGGGTACGTAGACAACACTCTCCTCTCGTTGCTATGCATCACATGATCCTGTGTGTGCGTAGGAAAATTTTTGAAATTACTACGAAACCCAACAGTGGCATCCGAGCCTAGGTTAATGATGTTGATGTTATATGCACGAGTAGAACACAAGTGAGTTGTGGACGATACAAGTCATACTGCCTACCAGCATGTCATATTTTGGTTCAGCGGTATTGTTGGACGAGACGACCCGGACCAACCTTACGCGTACGCTTACGCGAGACCGGTTCCCTCGACGTGCTTTGCACAGAGATGGCTTGCGGGCGACTGCCTCTCCAACTTTAGTTGAACCAAGTATGGCTACGCCCGGTCCTTGCGAAGGTTAAAACGGAGTCTATTTGACAAACTATCGTTGTGGTTTTGATGCGTAGGTGAGATTGGTTCTTACTTAAGCCCGTAGCAGCCACGTAAAACATGCAACAACAAAGTAGAGGACGTCTAACTTGTTTTTGCAGGGCATGTTGTGATGTGATATGGTCAAGGCATGATGCTGAATTTTATTGTATGAGATGATCATGTTTTGTAACCGAGTTATCGGCAACTGGCAGGAGCCATATGGTTGTCGCTTTATTGTATGCAATGCAATCGCGATGTAATGCTTTACTTTATCACTAAACGGTAGTGATAGTCGTGGAAGCATAAGATTAGCGAAACGACAACGATACTACGATGGAGATCAAGGTGTCGCGCCGGTGACGATGGTGATCATGACGGTGCTTCGGAGATGGAGATCACAAGCACAAGATGATGATGGCCATATCATATCACTTATATTGATTGCATGTGATGTTTATCTTTTTATGCATCTTATCTTGCTTTGATTGACGGTAGCATTATAAGATGATCTCTCACTAAATTATCAAGAAGTGTTCTCCCTGAGTATGCACCGTTGCAAAAGTTCTTCGTGCTGAGACACCACGTGATGATCGGGTGTGATAGGCTCTACGTTCAAATACAACGGGTGCAAAACAGTTGCGCACGCAGAATACTCAGGTTAAACTTGACGAGCCTAGCATATGCAGATATGGCCTCGGAACACGGAGATCGAAAGGTCGAGCGTGAATCATATAGTAGATATGATCAACATAATGATGTTCACCGATGAAACTACTCCATCTCACGTGATGATCGGATATGGTTTAGTTGATTTGGATCACGTGATCACTTAGAGGATTAGAGGGATGTCTATCTAAGTGGGAGTTCTTAAGTAATATGATTAAATTGAACTTAAATTTATCATGAACTTAGTCCTGGTAGTATTTTGCAAATCATGTTGTAGATCAATAGCTCGCGTTGTTGCTTCCCTGTGTTTATTTTGATATGTTCCTAGAGAAAATTGTGTTGAAAAAAATGTTAGTAGCAATGTTGCGGATTTGATCCGTGATCTGAGGTTAAATCCTCATTGCTGCACAGAAGAATTATGTCCTTAATGCACCGCTAGGTGACAGACCTATTGCAGGAGCAAATGCAGACGTTATGAACGTTTGGCTAGCTCAATATGATGACTACTTGATAGTTTAAGTGCACCATGCTTAACGGCTTAGAATCGGGAATTCAAAGATGTTTTGAACATCATGGACTATATGAGATGTTCCAGTAATTGAAGTTAATATTTCAAGCAAATACCCGAGTTGAAGAGATATGAAGTCTCCAACAAGTTCTATAGCTAAAAGATGGAGGAGAATCGCTCAACTAGTGAGCATGTGCTCAGATTGTCTGGGTACTTCAATCGCTTGAATCAAGTGGGAGTTAATCTTCCAGATAAAATAGTGATTGACAGAATTCTCTAGTCACCATCACCAAGTTAGTAGAACTTCGTGATGAACTATAGTATGCAAAGGATGATGAAAATGATTCCCGAGCTCTTCGTGATGTTGAAATCAACGAAGGTAGAAATCAAGAAAGAGCATCAAGTGTTGATGGTTGACAAGATCACTATTTTCAAGAAAAGGGCAAAGGGAAAGAAAGGGAACTTCAAGTAGATTGACAAGCAAGTTGTCACTCCCACGAAGAAGCCCAAAGCTGAACCAAAGCCTGAAACTGAGTGCTTACACTGCAAAGGAAATGGTCACTGGAAGCGGAACTACCCTAAATATTTGGTGGATAAGAAGGATGGCAAAGTAAAAAAAAAAGGGTATATTTGATATACAGGTGTTTGATGTGTGCTTTACTAGTGTTTATAGCAACCCCTCAGTATTTGATACTTGTTCAGTTACTCAAAACGGGAGTTGCAGAATAAACAGAGACTAGTTAAGGGTGAAGTGACGATGTATGTTGGAAGTGGTTCCAAGATTGATATGATCATCATCGCACACTCCCTATACTTTCGGGATTAGTGTTGAACCTGAATAAGTGTTATTTGGTGTTTGCGTTGAGCATGAATATGATTTGATCATGTTCATTGTAATACGGTTATTCATTTAAGTAAGAGAATAAATTGTTGTTCTGTTTACATGAATGAAACCTTATATGGTTACACACCCAATGAAAATAGTTCGTTGGATCTCGATCATAGTGATACACATAATCATAATATTGAAACCAAAAGATGCAAAGTTAATAATGATAAGTGCAACTTGTTTGTAGCACTGCCGTTTAGGTCATATTGGTGTAAAGCGCATGAAGAAACTCCATACTGATGGGCTTTTTGAATCACTTGATTATGAATCAGTTGATGCTTGCGAACCATGCCTCTTAGGCAAGATGACTAAGACTCTGTTCTTCGGAACAATGGAGCGAGCAATAGATTTGTTGAAAATCATACATACTGATGTATGTAGTCCGATGAATATTGAGGCTCTCGACAGGTATCATTATTTTCTGATCTTCACAGATGATTTGAGCAGATATGAGTATATCTACTTGATGAAACATAAGTCTGAAACATTTGAAAAGTTCAAAGAATTTCAGAGTGAAGTGAAAAATCATCGTAACAAGAAAATAAAGTTTCTACGATCTGATCGTAGAGAAGAGTATTTGAGTTACGAGTTTGGCCTTCAGTTAAAAACAATGTGAAATAGTTTCACTACTTATGCCACCTGGAACAGCACATCGTTATGGTGTGTCCGAACGTCGTAACCGCACTTTATTTGATATGGTGCGATCTATGATATCTCTTTACCACTATCGTTTTGGTTATGCATTAGAGACAGCTGCATTCACGTTTTAAAATATGGCACCATCTAAATCCGTTGAGATGACACTGTATGAACTATGGTTTAGCAGTAAACCTAAGCTGTTGTTTCTTAAAGTTTGGGGCTGCGATGCTTATGTGAAAAAGTTTCATCCTGATAAGCTCAAACCCAAATCGGAGAAGTGCGTCTTCATAGAATACCCAAAGGAAATTGTTGGGTACACCTTCTATCACAGATCCGAAGGCAAAACATTCGTTGCTAATAATGGATCCTTTCTAGAGAAGGAGTTTCTCTCGAAAGAAGTGAGTGGGAGGAAAGTAGAACTTGACGAGGTAACTGTACCTGCTCCCTTACTGGAAAGTAGTTCATCACAGAAAACTGTTTCAGTGACATCTACACCAGTTAGTGAGGAAGCCAATGATAATGATCATGAAACTTCAGATCAAGATACTACTGAACTTCGTAGATCAACCAGAGTAAGATCCGCACCAGAGTGGTACGGTAATCCTGTTCTGGAGGTCATGCTACTAGATCATGATGAACCTACGAACTATGAAGAAGCGATGGTGAGCCCAGATTCCGCAAAGTGGCTAGAAGCCATGAAATCTGAGATATGATCCATGTATGAGAACAAAGTGTAGACTTTGATTGACTTGCCCGATGATCGGTGAGTCATTAAGAATAAATGGATCTTCAAGAGGAAGACAGACGTTGATAGAAGTGTTACTATCTACAAAGCTAGACTTGTCGAAAAAGGTTTTTGACAAAGTTCAAGGTGTTGAATACGATGAGATTTTCTTGCTCGTATCGATGCTTAAAAGTCTGTCCGAATCATGTTAGCAATTGCCGCATTTTATGAAATCTGGCAAATGGATAAACAAAACTACATTCCTTAATGGATTTATTAAAGAAGAGTTGTATATGATGCAACCAGAAGGTTTTGTCAATCCAAAGGGAGCTAACAAAGTGTGCAAGCTCCAGCGATCCATTTATGGACTGGTGTAAGCCTCTCAGAGTTGGAATAAACGTTTTGATAGTGTGATCAAAGCATTTGGTTTTATACAGACTTTTGGAGAAGCCTGTATTTACAAGAAAGTGAGTGGGAGCTCTGTAGCATTTCTGATATTATATGTGGATGACATATTATTGATTGGAAATGATATAGAATTTCTGGATAGCATAAAGGGATACTTGAATAAAAGTTTTTCAAGAAAAGACCTCAGTAAAAGCTACTTATATATTGAGAATCAAGATCTATTGAGATAGATCAAGACACTTGATAAGATTTTCAATGACTACATACCTTGGCAAGATTTTGAAATAGTTCAAAATGGAACAGTTAAAGAAAGAGTTCTTGCCTGTGTTGCAAAGGTATGAAATTGAGTAAGACTCAAATCCCGATCACAGCAGAAAATAGAAAGAGAATGAAAAGTCATTCCCTATGCCTCAGTCATAGGTTCTATAAAGTATGCTATGCTATGTACCAGACCTATTGTATACCTTGCTCTGTATTTGGCAAGGGAGTACAATAGTGATCTAGGAGTAGATCACTGGACATTGGTCAAGAATATCCTTAGTAAGGACTAAGGAGATGTTTCTCGATTATGGAGGTGATAAAAGAGTTTGTTGTAAAAGTTACATCAGTGCAAACTTTTACACTGATCCAGATGACTCTAAGTCTCAATCTGGATACATATTGAAAGTGGGAGCAATTAGCTAGAGTAGTTCCGTACAGAGCATTGTAGACATAGGATATTTGCAAAATACATACGGCTCTGAATATGACAGACCCGTTGACTAAGCTTCTCTCACGAGCAAAACATGATCACACCTTAGTACTCTTTGGTTGTTAATCACATAGCGATGTAAACTAGATTACTGAATCTAGTAAACCCTTTGGGTGTTGGTTACATAGCGATGTGAACTATGGGTGTTAATCACATGGTGATATGAACTATTGCTGTTAAATCACATGGCGATGTGAACTAGATTATTGACTCTAGTGCAAGTGGGAGACTGAAGGAAATATGCCCTAGAGGCAATAATAAAGTTATTATTTATTTCCTTATATCATGATAAATGTTTATTATTCATGCTAGAATTGTATTAACCGGAAACATAATACATGTGTGAATACATAGACAAACATAGTGTCACTAGTATGCCTCTACTTGACTAGCTCGTTAATCAAAGATGGTTATGTTTCCTGACCATGAACAATGAGTTGTTATTTGATTAACGAGGTCACATCATTAGTTGAATGATCTGATTGACATGACCCATTCCATTAGCTTAGCACCTGATCGTTTAGTATGTTGCTATTGCTTTCTTCATGACTTATACATGTTCCTATGACTATGAGATTATGCAACTCCCGTTTACCGGAGGAACACTTTGGGTACTACCAAACGTCACAACGTAACTGGGTGATTATAAAGGAGTACTACAGGTGTCTCCAATGGTCGATGCTGGGTTGGCGTATTTCGAGATTAGGATTTGTCACTCCGATTGTCGGAGAGGTATCTCTGGGCCCTCTCGGTAATACACATCACATAAGCCTTGCAAGCATTACAACTAATATGTTAGTTGTGAGATGATGTATTGCGGAACGAGTAAAGAGACTTGCCGGTAACGAGATTGAACTAGGTATTGGATACCGACGATCGAATCTCGGGCAAGTAACATACCGATGACAAAGGGAACAACGTATGTTGTTATGCGGTCTGACCGATAAAGATCTTCGTAGAATATGTAGGAGCCAATATGGGCATCCAGGTCCCGCTATTGGTTATTGACCAGAGACATGTCTCGGTCATGTCTACATTGTTCTCGAACCCGTAGGGTCCGCACGCTTAAGGTTACGATGACAGTTATATTATGAGTTTATGCATTTTGATGTACCGAAGGTTGTTCGGAGTCCCGGATGTGATCACGGACATGACGAGGAGTCTCGAAATGGTCGAGACGTAAAGATTGATATATTGGAAGCCTATGTTTGGACATCGGAAGTGTTCCGGGTGAAATCGGGATTTTACCGGGTTACCGGAAGGTTACCGGAACCCCCCGGGAGCCATATGGGCCATCATGGGCCTTAGTGGAAAGGAGAAAGGGGCAGCCCAAGGTGGCTGCGCCTCTTCCCCCTCCCCTAGTCCTATTAGGACTAGGAGAAGGTGGCCGGCCCCCCTCTCTCCCTTCCCCTCCGAGGAATCCTAGTTGGACTAGGATTGGAGGGGGAATCCTACTCCCAGTGGGAGTAGGACTCTCCTGCGCCTCCCCCCCTTTGGCCGGCCAGCCTCCCTCCTCTACTCCTTTATATACGGAGGCAGGGGTACCTCTAAACACACAAGTTGACACAAGTTGATCCACGTGATCAATTCCTTAGCCGTGTGCGGTGCCCCCTGCCACCATATTCCTCGATAATACTGTAGCGGAGTTTAGGCGAAGCCCTGCTGCTGTAGTTCATCAAGATCGTCACCACGCCGTCGTGTTGACGAAACTCTTCCCCGACACTTTGCTGGATCGGAGTCCGGGGATCGTCATCGAGCTGAACGTGTGCTCGAACTCGGAGGTGCCGTAGTTTCGGTGCTTGATCGGTTGGATCGTGAAGACGTACGACTACTTCCTCTACGTCGTGTCATTGCTTCCGCAGTCGGTCTGCGTTGGGTACGTAGACAACACTCTCCTCTCGTTGCTATGCATCACATGATCCTGTGTGCGCGTAGGAAATTTTTTGAAATTACTACGAAACCCAACAGAGGGGAGAGGGAGGGGAGGGGGAGACAACATTGCGCATTCCAGCAATGTGGTTATCGACAACGTACTCCAATGGGGTTCCTCATGGCTGGATTCCCGTCACGGGGGATGCCCGGCTGGCTGCTGCACAGAATGAAAAGGTTTCGAGGTAAATGTTTCTCGCTGTTCATCTAGACATATTTTAGTTCTAGATACACCCATTTTTTATTCATTTCTGTGACAAGTAATTCCGGACAGAGGGAGTATAAAATAAGACTGACTATTTGTAGGTTGCGTCAATTCTTTTTTGGGGTAAGTAGATTTTCTAAACCGTTTGATTAAGACCTGACGGCTGTCCTTCTTTTTTCTCCCCCCTTCAACTATTACTCCTCCGGTACTTGCTTTCAGCTGCCATGCGTGCCTTGCTACCGCTCGTCGCACCGTCCCTCCTCCAACAAAGATGTTGTATAATCCAAACAGGAAACAAATACTAGAAGACCCCCCACCTGCACATGTCAAGCCTTCACCTCGCGTCCTCCAGAGGCAGCGCAACGAGCCATGTCGTCTTTGTTTTGGCTCAGCACTGGAGCTCTGCCTCGCCTCCTCTCATCTCCCACAAAATCGACTTAGCTCAATTACAAATGCAAGCAAGGTACAAATAGTTGTTGTCTATAAAAAATTGATGTGTGGATTTTTCACAAGTGACTGAATATTTACTGGAGTAATACTATAGAAGATATTCCCTCTATTCCTAAATATAAGACGTTTTTACAGTTTTATTTGATATATACCCGTCACCACATATGAAGCAGTACTGTACATAAGAAGTCATGTTAATCTTGACACATGTTCTAGGTATATGTTGGAGATTGACTTTTGTCTACACACGTATTCTACCGTTTTTTGGCATGCACGCATATTCTATAGCTTCAAATTTGACAAAATTAATTAACAGATGACTGTTAAGCAATACATGACTCGGAAGGTTGGACCATGTTTGATTTTAGTCTTCTTTTTGTCACGGCAGATGCCCTTGTGAAAGGACTTAGGTGTGGAGCCATCACAAAGTAGGTTAGCTCCAAGGGGTTGAACAGGACAAAGGACACAAGGTTTACCCAGGTTCGGCTCCTCAAAATGAGGTAAAAGCCTACTCCTGATTTTGTTGACTATATCATGAATATCGATTACAAGGGAGCGGAATCACCTCACCTAGCTCTTAACCGATTGTTTCTTAAGTTAACCCACCGTCGGGTCTTGCTTTTATATACACAGGTCGAGGCCTGTGGCTTACAGGAGTCCAAGCCGGATCACACAACGTGACCAACTCGGTTTCTAAGTCGCCTTGCCTTACTAGGCAAGTTACCATCTGGCGGCGCACACCTCCGGATCTTGGTCCTTCAACAGGCCCGCTCTTAAGCCGCCACTAGTCTTCACGTCTCCTCAGGCCCATCGAAGCCTTTCATTCTTGAGTCGCCAACAATGTAACCCGGCCCCTCCTGGGCGGGTCATACCGCGGGGTTATATCCCCAACATTAGGCCCCAGATTGATTTGAACTTGTTCATGTCAATCTTCACTTCTTCCGGTTGGCGAGTCTTCTTTCCAATGCTTAGCTCTAAACAAATCATTGTAACCCACCATGACGTCATGTGGAATAAATCCAGAAAAAACATATGACATCACAAAAGATCTTTTTGCATTAAATGGTCATTGAAAATCGAGGCGCCTCTAGTGTTGAGATAATCATGACGTCTCGATTTCCGTTCCTGCCATTTTACTATTCACCTTTTCCCTTATAAATAGGCAGGGGGGGGGGTCCTTTTTTCACTTTTACCCCCTTCGCCTCCACTTCTTCTTCCTCGCGACCTCCATCGCACAGAGCTCCGCCGCTCCGGCTGTTCCTCACCAGCGGCTCCGACAAAGGCTGCTGCATCAACCTGATCGGACCAGATAATGGCGGCACATCCCGCTCTTCTTTGGTTTCATCAGGTACTCCTTCTCTTCTGCTTCAGATCCGCATTAGGTCATAGCAGTTCAGGTAAACCATTAGCATGTTCATCGTGGTTCCCTCAAGTTCATCCACCTTCTGCTTTAGAAAACTTTATTCAATCCAAAAACAAAGTAAGCATGGAGCGGTAGCAGTTTTAGCCATTATCTTGCTTTTCGTGTAGATCCCCTTTCTTCAGAATCCATGCATGATTCGCCACTTTTCCACTATTGTTCCTTAGGTCTCGAATTCGTTCTTCATTTCTTGAACTACCATAGATCCAAAATTTTAGGCACAATCCGTGAAACTTGTTTGTTTCATACTTAGCATAATTTCAACCATCTTGATTTCATAGACAACTGTCCCGCCATTCTTTGTTCGGGCGGCTTAAATAACAACCTTTGTGACCCGCCAGAACCTGGCTGGCTTAATCATAACTTATGACTCGGCAAGAAATTTGGAGTTTTGTATAACCCGCCGATAATACTTGCCGGCTTATTCCTCCTCAACTTAACCGGCCATGTACTTATAATCTGGTCAATTGCTTCATTCTATGGCTAGGGCACCTCACAATCCCTTTAGTAGTTCATTACACATAACCTTTTAGCTTTGTCTGGCTCATCATTGCTGAATTATTGTAGGATCATTTAAGCGGCTTACTATCATACATTAACTTGCCAATACCTTTATTCTCAGTCCGTAACTTTTAACTCGTTGAAAATGACTATCGTCAACTGGGAACATTCTCTGGTTACCAAGGAGATTCTCAATGATTTCGTAGGCCAAGGCCTATTAGTAAGTCAGCAAGAAATTGGATGGCGAGTTAGCAATGGGGAAGTAATCCCTATTCCTGTCGAGGATGAGATTGTGACCTTTACTAATCACATACTCAAAGGGTTTACCCCACCTAGGTCTAAATTCTTTCGGGACCTGCTCCACTACTTCAACTTGCACCCTCAAGACATAGGGCCGAACTCAGTATCCAACATCTCCCTCTTTGAAATCTTCTGTGAAGTTTATCTGCAGACCACACCCATTGTTCCCCTGTTCAAGGAGTTCTTTTATATAAACCGCGAGACTAAATGTCAAAATGGCCCAAGCCAGGAATTAGGTGGAATCTCTATTCAGAGACGAAGGGATAATAGTTTTCCCTCCACCGTCTTACCAAGTCACCCCAAGGGATGGGTGACCACCTGGTTTTACTGTAAGAAAACTCCTCCTGCAACGGAAAATCCTTTGCTTGGGTTTAGGGCTGATCATCTTCAAACAAATTTTGGCCCGCCAAGAAAAATTATTCTAGAAGAGCATGTCGAGGCCTTCCCATTCCTTTCTAGGGCTAAAGCTTTATTGGCTCATGTGTTGCTTGGAGTTGACCTAACCCGGTGCTGGGTCTCTCAGAAGATACTCCCATTAAGCTGCCGTCCCTGCTTAATGTAAGAATAATATAGCGAGCCCTGTGACCCTCAACGGTATACTGAAGACAACTTTACCGCTGAAGAAGCCTTTAAAGCTATGAGGACCCTGCTTGGCGAGTCTTAGGAGAATTGTGATACGTCTCCAACGTATCTATAATTTTTTGATTGTTCCATGATATTATATTACCCGTTTTGGATGTTTATGGGCTTTATTTTACACTTTTATATCATTTTTGGGACTAACTTACTAACCGGAGGCCCATCCCGAATTATTGTTTTTTTGCCTATTTCAGTGTTTCGAAGAAAAGGAATATCAAACGGAGTCCAAATAGAATGAAACCTTCGGGAACGATCTTTTTGGAACAAACGTGATCTAGGGGACTTGCAGTGGACGTCAAGCAACAGAGGAGGCGGCCACGAGGGTGCCCGTTGCGCCCCCACCCTTGTGGGCCCCTCGAGCATCCACCGACCTACTTCTTCCTCCTATATATACCTACGTACCCTGAAACCTTCGAGGAGCACCACGAAAACCTAATTCCACCGCCGCAACCTTCTGTATCCGTGAGATCCCATCTTAGAGCCTTCGCCGGCGCTCCACCGGAGGGGGAATCAACCACGGAGGGCCTCTACATCATCTCCAAGGCCCTTCCGATGAGTTGTGAGTAGTTTACCACATACCTTTGGGTCCATAGTTATTAGCTAGATTTCTTCTTCTCTCTCTTTGATTCTCAATACAAAGTTCTCCTTGATCTTCTTGGAGATCTATTCGATGTAACTCTTTTTGCGGTCTGTTTGTCGAGATCTGATGAATTGTGGATTTATGATCAAGTTTATCTATGAGAAATATTTGAATCTCCTCTGAATTATTTTATGTGTGATTAAGTTATCTTTGCAAGTCTCTTCGAATTATCAGTTTGGTTTGGCCTACTAGATTGATCTTTCTTGCAATGGGAGAAGTGCTTAGCTTTGGGTTCAATCTTGCGGTGCCCTTTCCCAGTGACAGCAGGGGCAGCAAGGCACGTATTGTATTGTTGCCATCGAGGATAAAAAGATGCGGTTTATATCATATTGCATGAGTTTATCCCTCTACATCATGTCATCTTTCTTAATGCGTTACTCCGTTCTTCATGAACTTAATACTCTAGATGCAGGCAGGAGTCGGTCGATGTGTGGAGTAATAGTAGTAGATGCAGAATCGTTTCGATCTACTTGTCACGGACGTGATGCCTATATACATGATCATGCTTAGATAATCTCATAACTATGCGCTTTTCTATCAATTGCTCGACAGTAATTTGTTCACCCACCGTAATACTTATGCTATCTTGAGAGAAGCCACTAGTGAAACCTATGGCCCCTGGGTCTATATTTTATCATATAAGTTTTCCATCTACTTTTATTTGCATCTTTACTTTTCCTATCTATATCATAAAAATACCAAAAAACTTTATCTTATCATATTATCTCTATCAGATCTCACTTTTCGCAAGTGGCCGTGAAGGGATTGACAACCCCTTTATTGCGTTGGTTGTGAGGTTCTTGTTTGTTTGTGTAGGTTCGTGGGACTTTTGAGGAGCCTCGTACTGGATTGATACCTTGGTTCTAAAAAACTAAGGGAAATACTTACGCTACTTTGCTGCATCACCCTTTCCTCTTCAAGGAAAACCAACACAAGCTCAAGACCTAGCAAGAAGGCTTTCTGGCGCCATTGTCGGGGAGGTCTTCGCTCAAGTCAAGACATACCAAGTACCCATCACAAACTCATCTCCCACGCATTACATTATTTGCCATTTGCCTCTCGTTTTCCTCTCCCCCACTTCACCCTTGCCGTTTTATTCGCCCTCCTTCCGTTCGATCTTGTGTTACCATGTGCCTTCTATTTGCTTGCATCTTTGCTTGCTAAAAATCTATTGATATGGATCCACTTAAAGTGTTCTACTTGGATCATCTTTGATCCTTATGTGCTCGTGCTGAAACCCCAACTAGCCTAGTTGACGGGAAATCTTTAGATGAGCATGCTCATTTTGTGGTCACCGTTTGTCTGAAAAGGGGAGACTCTTATGGGATCAAATAAACATATTGCCGTGTTATGTTTGGAATCTTTGTGAAATTCATGATTTTACTTGTTGCTCTAGGAACCCTAAAAAACACCTTCCCTACCTATGTGAGTTTAATGAAAATGAAATCTTATCTTCTTATGCAAAAGGTGTTTATAGCTACTATGATATCGAACAAATTGAAGAATTTGTTGCTTTTAAGGGTGCTTATGAAGTTGCTTCTTTGATTGAAAAGTATGATATTACTCTCTACGAATCTGAAAATTTTGACATACTTAAATATTGCTATGAAAACAATGCTCATAATGTCTATGTCAAAGAATTTATTTAGAGAATGACTGTTGCTTTGGAAGAAAATAATGATATGCATGAATCTATAGATAATGATTCCGATGATTTGATTGAAATATTCCTTGATGAACATGATGCTTGCTATTCTTGTGGCCATTGAGGGAGTCCCGGATTAGGGGGTGTCCGGATAGCCGGACTATGACCTTTGGTCGGACTCCTGGACTATGAAGATACAAGATTGAAGACTTCATCCCGTGTCCGGATGGGACTTTCCTTGACGTGGAAGGCAAGCTTGGCGATACGGATATGTGGATCTCCTACCATTGTAACCGACTCTGTGTAACCCTAACCCTCTTCGGTGCCTATATAAACCGGAGGGTTTTAGTCCATAGGACGAACAACAATCATACCATAGGCTAGCTTCTAGGGTTTAGCCTCTCTGATCTCGTGGTAGATCTACTCTTGTACTACCCATATCATCAATATTAATCAAGCAGGAGTAGGGTTTTACCTCCATCGAGAGGGCCCAAACCTGGGTAAAAACATCGTGTCCCTTGTCTCCTGTTACCATCCGCCTAGACGCATAGTTCGGGACCCCCTACCCGAGATCCGCCGGTTTTGACACCGACATTGGTGCTTTCATTGAGAGTTCCTCTGTGCCGTCGCCATCAGGAAGGATGCCTCATCCCGTCTTTAAAGACGACACTGTCGCTAAAGGAGCTTTGTCCATCGGCCAAACTCTCTGGCTAGGTGGTTTTCTTATGACCGCTTGTTCGGCCGCCGCTCCGACAATGACTTCTCGGGTCATCGAAAGCAATCTTCACGTTAACTCGGAACCCGCCGAGCAGTTAGATCCGATGGAGCTCTCTTCCTTAAACGAGCTCTTGGATCGCATCGCCGCCCTAGGAGTCGCTACAGACTATGATCAGATTGGCCCTAAACCCGATCTAAGAGAGATCAACTCTCCCCAGGTTACCCACCACGTGTTGTGGTTGAGGAACAATACGGTGACCCTTCCTCTATTTTAAGGACTAGCTATGTCCGGATTCCCGATCCCTCCATGCCGGATTACCGCGGAGGGGAGGACGTCACTCAATCCCTGAACCTAAAGTCAGGTAGCGGGCTAGATTCATTGGACAACATCCAAGAACCCAAGCTTCCAAGTTCGGAAACTTCTTGGCCCCTGAGTCTTAGATTGGACGGGGTTCTGAATTTAATTCCACCCGCCCACCCAAACATAAGCGATCTATCCCAAATGCGGCAAGAGCCCGCAGAAACAGTACACCATTACTGGGCCAGATTCCTCCTGGTCATCAACAGGATAAAGGATTGCCGCAAGGAGGATGCAATTTCATTCTTCTGCAATAATTGCACGGACAAGGGAATCCTCAACACCATAAGTCGTCGTGAAATTACACGCTTCATTGACTTGGCGTCCATAGTACGAAAGTATTGTGCGATGGAAAGCGCGTGGAAAACCGAAATTAATTTTTGGGACAATCCGGCCCTGAATACAACCCAGTCCGAAATAAAAGGGTGCATCATCGCCAGGCACCTGGGTTAAATACCAAAAAGCAAAAACCCTCTATAGGGCATGGAACCGTACTGGAGGGATGGCTCAATGGACCCTGCAAAATTCATAGTACAGAGGGTGCCACTCCAACTCACAGCCTTAGAGCATGTCGGATACTACGGCAGGTGGCCAAAAGTGGCGAAGAGCTTCTAACTCCAGAGCACCAGCCCAGGGATACCAATACGGTATTAACAGTCTTCGAGACTTTCGCATCAAATAATATGCGGAAACGAACACTTCGCAGCCTTGCCGAAGTCTACCAAGTAGCAACAATAAACCCATGGAGTGACATGGCTATTACCTTTAATACCAGTGACGAACCTAAATTCCGATTAGCCCGAGCACCAGCCGCATTGGTCCTCAGTCCATTAGTGGACGACTTTCGCCTTACCAAGGTACTGATGGACGGTGGCAGCGGATTGAACCTCATTTATGAGGAAACCCTCCGAAAAATGGAAATAGACTGGAGCCGCATTGAGCGAAGCAGCACAACCTTTAGAGGAATAATCCCCAGTCGGGAAGCATGCTGTACAGGAAAAATCACACTGGATGTGGTGTTCGGCACGCCGGATAATTACAGGTCCGAGGAGGTCACGTTCCAAGTGGCCCCGTTCAGAGGCGGATATCACACTCTATTAGGGCGAGAGGCATTCACAATTTTTCAAGCTATACCCCATTACGGGTACATGAAGCTCAAAATGCCCGGCCCCAACGGAATCATCACTCTTGCTAGTGACCCGAACATAGCACTCCGCGTCGAAAACAAGACAGCCGCACTAGCCCTTGAGGCACTATCCGAAGCCCTAGTGGCCGAAGAACTCATTGCATTGCGCTCCACGGTGAACAGAGACGATGTGATACTCGATAAGAGATCCAAGTCCACCTCCTTTAAACCGGCAGATGAAATAGTCAAATTCCAAGTCCATCCAACGGACCCTACAAAAACGGCCTCCATCGGGGCACAATTAAACCCTGATGTAGACGCCGCACTACGAGAATTCCTACGCGAAAATTGGGACATTTTTGCCTGGCACCCTTCAGACATGCCAGGAAGCCTACGCCGGCTGGCCGAGCACAGCCTAAACATCCTAAAAGGATTCAAGACAGTCAAACAAGCTCTTCGGCGTTTCTCCGAACCCAAGAGACAGGCCATGGGAGAGGAGCTAGCCAAACTATTGGAGGCCGGATTCATCAGAGATATAAAACATTCGGACTGGCTAGCAAACCTGGTGATGGTACCAAAGAAGGACAAATCCTGGCGCCTATGCATCGATTTCAAGGACCTTAACAAGGCTTGCCCAAAGGATCCCTTGCCCCTCCCCCGCATCGATCAAATTATCGATGCTACCGCAGGACATGATTCATTGTGCTTCCTCGACGCATACTCCGGCTACCACCAAATTAAGATGGCAGAGCCCGACCAAGCTGCAATGGCATTCATCACCCCATACGGCCCATTCTGCTTCAACTCAATGCCCTTCGAGCTCAAAAACGCCGGCGCAACATATCAACGCATGATTCAGACATGTCTGGCAAACCAGATCGGCAAAACAGTGGAGGCATACGTAGACGATGTGGTCGTTAAAACCAAGCATGTCGAAACTCTAGTAGACGACTTGAGGCTCACATTCGATAATCTCCGAACATATGACATCAAGCTCAACCCGAAAAATGCATTTTCGGCGTACCAGCCGGAAAGCTCTTAGGCTTCATTGTATCCGGCAGAGGAATTGAAGCAAACCCAGCCAAGATCTGAGCTCTGTCACAATCGGATATCCCAAAGGACCTCAAACAAATACAAAAATTGACTGGATGCGTGGCGGCTCTAAGCCGCTTTATCTCCCGTTTGGGAGAAAAGGCATTACCCCTTTATCGCCTCCTCCGATGCACCGAACACTTCGAGTGGACGGATGCCGCCACGGCTGGACTCGAAGAAATAAAAGCCATATTGGCAACAAACCCGGTCCTGGCCGCACCCAATATGGGCAAACCAATGCTATTATATATCGCGGCAACTCATCAAGTTGTAAGCGCGGTACTCGTTGTCGAACGAGAAACGGATGGACACAAGTTCCCCCTTCAAAAACCAGTTTACTACGTGTCCACTGTCCTAACTCCATGCAAGTCACGGTACCCGCATTATCAAAAGATAGCGTACGCGGTGTTTATGGCATCCCGGAAGCTGCGACACTACTTTCAAGAGTGTTCGATAACAGTAGCCTCCGAAGTACCTCTTAACGACATTATAAACAACCGCGACGCGACGGGACGGATTGCCAAATGGGCCATTGAGCTCCTCCCGTTCGACATAACCTATAAGCCACGGCGAGCTATTAAGTCACAAGTTTTGGCCGACTTCGTCACCGAATGGAGTGAAGCCGAACTCCCTAAAGAGTACGGCGCATATTCCAACTGGATCATGCAGTTCGATGGCTCCAAAATGTTGGCTGGTCTGGGGGCTGGCGTCGTTCTGACGTCCCCAACCGGAGATACAGTTCAATACGTACTCCAGATAATGTATACGAACTCCAACAACGCAGCCGAATACGAGGCCCTTCTACATGGTCTCCGGATGGCAGTCTCCATGGGCATTCAATGCCTAGAGGTGCGCGGGGATTCGAACCTCGCGATATCCCAAATAAATGGAGACTTCGATGCCAAGGATCTGAAAATGGCAGCCAATCGCAACGCCGTCCTAAAAATGTCAAGCTCGGTTCGAGGGGCTCGAATTTCACCATATAGCCCAGGATAACAACCAGGCAGCAGACGTATTGGCACGCATTGGCGCAAAGTGTGATGCCGTCCCTCCCAACATCTTCCTAGAGAGGCTGTTTAAGCCATCCGTACTATGGGAGGGGGAGTCCGAAAATAACAACCCAGACCCAACCGCACTGCCCGACACCGAACGTTCTGACACAATTGGTGGTTCTGCCAACGAAGTAACACCCTCAGCCCACGTAATAATGGCAGTCATCGCCCCGTGGACGGAACCATTCCTAGCCTACGTAACCAGGCAGGAACTTCCCGAGGACCAAAATGAGCCCCGCTGCATAGTACGGCGATCTAAAGCCTACAAGGTCCATGAGGGAGAGCTTTATAAGAAAAGCACAACTGGAGTCCTTCAAAGGTGTATCTCCGAAGAGGAAGGGTGGAATCTTCTGGCTGAAATTCATGCCGGAATCGGCGGGCACCACGCCGCAGCCCGTGCCCTTGTAGGCAAGGCCTTCCGTACATGATTCTATTGGCCGACGGCCCGGGCAGACGCTCAGGACTTAGTCCAACGATGCGTCGGTTGCCAGCTCTTCGCTAATCAAAGCCACATGCCACCCACCGCCCTCAAAACTATACCCATCACCTGGCCCTTCGCGGTCTGGGGGCTTGACATGGTTGGACCCCTTAAAGGAGGAACCCACAAGCAAAAATACCTACTGGTCATGGTGGATAAATTCACCAAGTGGATAGAGGCCAAACCTGTTAAGACGGCCGAATCCGGACCAGTGATAGACTTCATATCAGGGGTCGTACACCGTTACGGTGTCCCCCACAGCATCATCACTGATAACGGCACGAACTTCATGGCCTACGAGGTCAAACTCTGGTGCAAAAACATGGGCATCAAGCTTGACTATGCTTCAGTCTATCACCCTCAAACTAACGGTCAAGTCGAGCGAGCAAATGGTCTAATCATGAGCGGCATCAAACCCAGACTAGTGCGGTTCCTCAAGGAATCTAACACGCACTGGGTAGAGGAGCTCGACTCCGTACTCTGGGGGCTACGAACCACGCCGAATCGCACTACCGGATTCACACAATTCTTTATGGTATACGGCGCAGAGGCAGTTTTGCCCTGCGATGTAATTCATGACTCACCTCGCGTGCGCATGTACGAAGAAAGAGAAGCCAAGCTTGATCGGCAGGACAGTTTGGACGCCTTGGAGGAGGAGCGTGATGTGGCAAAAGCCCGTTTCGCATTCTATCAACAGCAGGATCGAAGATATCAAAGCAGAGAAGTACGGGCCAAAACTTACAATGTTGGCGAGTTAGTTCTACGCCTGCCGGACAAGAAAAAGGACAAACTCAAGCCCAAATGGGAAGGTCCCTTCATCATCGACCAAGTCCCGACCGGCGGAGCGTACCGTCTGCGAAATGCATCGGATAACCGACTCGAGCCGAACCCATGGAACACAGCCCGTCTCCGAAGATTCTACGCCTAGCACCGGATTCTGAGTTCGTCTCCTTCCTCCATCTATATTTTATACAGTAGTTGTCTTATATTTCCACCCGTCTCCCCCCTTTTTCTCTTACAGCCTTTGAAGGCTCATTCGTGCTTTGTTCGCACACACTTGACGCGCTATCCGTGCTCGTTATACCTGGGGGCTTCTTTAACAGAAGCTTATTTATACGGGCTTCATGCCCAACACATGTGTCACACTTCCGCATGTACCTTTTATTCACCATTATATGCATCGATATGACTTAAGTTTTGGCCAAGCTGGGTTGCCTGGCTCCTGTGCTTACCCCTACGTTCCGGATTGTTCGGCTAGGTGGTAAAGGGAGTACCTCTGCGATTGTTACTGCCGGGTCAGCCGGATGTGTACCTCAGACTGGGTGAAGCCGAAAGCTAGCGTTCTTAAGGGAATATTCGGTCGGTGAACTAAAAGACGATTTCTTACCTATTTATTTATCTGCCCCCAGATGTTTTTCTGCTTTTTTCGCAGTCCGGACATGCACTTTAGGGCATGCCTCCCAGGGAAAGGAACCCCTAATGGAACTATTCTCCCTGGAAGATGTTTCTTACTAACCATGTAATATAACATAACTAGTTGGGCACTTGTCTGATAAAGCACTAATGACCCCTACGCCTGGTCTCCACGCATGCCCTGGTTCTTATATAACCGCGAGGGTATTCGGACTCACTCCGGACTATTGGGTCCCGAGGTTGAAGCGAAAAGGTCCGCTATGACAAACGATCTACAATCCGGCTAGAAGGCATTTTACATGTCATCTTAAATTACATAGTCAATTCGACTGATTGTATTCCTCTTCAATGCCATCTAATAGGCTGTCTAGTTTACAGTCCTGCTGGGAATACTTTGCGGCCAACTCTACTTGGCCGTACACTAAGCTCACAGGGATCTCCTTCCCATCGGGCCCCACAGGTCCGACCTCGGCCATGTGGTTTGGGTCGGCCTTCGTGTACCGCGTCTTCACCATGGCCCATGCCTCCCTTGCGCCTTGACGGCAGGCCGATATCTTCCATAATCGGAAGCGCCGCCGCGCTCCCTTAAGCCTCTCTGCAAGCTCTCCAAGGCCTTTGGGTAGGGAGACAGATGGCCACAAGGCCTGGGCGACGCCTTTCATCACCTGCCGAACTCATTCGTGTAGTTGCAAGAGCTTGGGAAGAAGGTCACCTGTAGAACCGGGCATTTCCTCTGCAGGACGGCCTGTGAGCATACCTACAGACATACCTCTGTTAGTCAACTTCCTCGCCGAACTCTTTTTCAAAGTTCGTTCAAGCACTTACTAAAAATGCCGCGTCGAAGCCGCCGATTCTCCTTAACGGAGTCAGACAGCTGGGCACGAACATCCTTTAGTTCCTCACCCAGCTGGGTGTTGGCATCTTGGAGATTATTTTTCTCTTGCCTCACCCTTGTAAGCACATTCTCGCCGGCCTTTAACCGGCGCATGAGCTGTTGCTTGTCCGGATCTATCTCGGCGCCATCTGCAATATTATTGTCAGACTTATACACATGCCGCACTTCACAAATTACTTATCTTTTGAAGCATATATTACCAGAGGGGGTCTCTTTGGCTTCCCTCGTTGCGGCTAGTGCGGCCTCAAGTTGGGCTTTGCACTCCTCCAGCTCCTGGGATAGTTGGGTATTCTTTTCTGTAAGATCCTGCACAATAAGTGATCCTTAAATCAGTTATTCTAACTATTTCAAGTCTCGGGGGCTACTGGCATATATAACTGTCAAATTTTCTCACCCGTATGTCTTTTACATACTGCTCCGTGGCTCTGGCTAGACCATTTTGAGCGGCACGGAGGTGCACATATCCCGAATTTAAGGTATCCAATACCTCTGGGGAGAAACATGCGCCACGAAGAACTGTCCGGCGATGCCTGTGATTCATGGCACTCTCCACCTCGGAATTGGTGGCAGATAACCTGTCGGCATCCTCTGTCGAAGGAGCATCCGACGCACGCCTCGTGTTCGCCTCCGCTTCTGGACCTGGCTTTGGAGCCTGGCGAGCGGAGGATTAATTGGCAACCTCTCCGGATACAGTCCGGCGAGCGCTCTTCTTCCTGAAAAAGCACGAGCGTTAGTATGCCTCCCGGGAATAAAACCTAGGAGTAAGATGACACACCATACCGTTGCACCAGCGTTTCAATCTGGACTGCACTTCTTTTCAGCCTGTTGGGCCTTGCTGTCCCTTGTTGACTAGCCGTCGCAGGCTCGGCCTTCCGCCTCAAGGACTTCCCCTGCGAAACACCATTGGTATATGGTGATCAAAAACAAGCACGGATGGGTCATTTTCAAAGTATTGGGACTTCGGTCTCAATTACCTGCGAGGCTGGAAGTATTCCGGGGTAATCGGCCGTAATGGCAACCAAGGCATTATCGATGCTCAGTTGGTGAAATACCCCATCGATCAGCTCCACCGATATGTTCGGATCCTCTTGGGAGGTCGGATCGAAGAACCGTTTCGGATCCTCGGGTTGTGGAGGCGGGCTGTTTATATCCTTTACGGCCCGGCGCAGTTCCTGCACCGAAATCACAAAATGAGATACTTGACTATGGGAGTATGGATCGAATAGGCAAAAATAAATGTCCGCTTACCCAGCTTGGAGGATTGTACATAGAAAATCCGTCCTGTGGATTGACGCGGAGAAATTCCTCCTCTTCTCCCTTGTACAATGCGGACAGGATCTTCATCAGATCAGCGACTGATCCCTGCCCCTTACGGCCGTGGCGGGTGGCATCATCCTCCCCGTTGAAATCCCACATGGGGTGGCCTCTATATTGGAGCGGCTGCACCCCCCACATAATGCATGTGGCCATGACCCCGATCATGGTCAGTCCGGAATGAGCTAACAACCTAATTCGGCTCATCAGGTAAAGGACGTCCCTATAATTTTCCTTCTGAAGGCTCCATGGACGCCAACTTAGGCGTTTCTTCAAAGGAGCGTTATTGAACTCAGGGAGGCCGATCCGAACAGGGTCCGACAGGGGGACATCTTCTATATAAAACCACTCCGAAGGCCAGTCTTCGGACACCTTCTTCGGGGTTCCGGATAGATATCCGGTTCCAGCGATGCGCCATAGTTCGGCTCTGCCCACTTGATATATTGACCCCTCTTGAGAACGGGGCACAAGGCAGAACAACTTCTTCCACAACGCAAAATGAGCCTCGATGACCAAAAACAGCTCGCAAAGGGCCACGAAGCCCGCAATATGCAAGATGGAGGCAGGCATAAGGTTGTGCAACTGGAGGCCATAGAACTCCAGGAGCCCCTGGAGAAACAGATGAATTGGAAATCCAAGCCCTCTTATCAAATAAGGGACAAGGCATACCCGCTCTCCTTTGGAGGGACTGGGGATGCTCTCCACTTGCTTTCCGCCCTTATAGGTGGCGAGTCCGGCTCGAACCGAAACCATGAAGGCTGGGGAAAGAAATCCCTTGGTTTGGAGCATCACTAGCTCGCTGTGTGGGACGGAGCATCTCTCCCAATCTCCAGGCTGAGGGCTGGGAAGGCGAGAGGAGGAGCCGCATCAACTGTCCATGATGGAATGGATTTCTGTCAGATGCGCTCCGATGAATGCTCACGAAGGGAGGATGGTGTGATTCGGATCTAGATCCTCGTCTCCTTTATAGGTAGCTCATTTGCGCAGCTAGGGGGGTAAATGTAAAAATACCCTGGCTTTTCGCATTCGTTCGACACGTGGAAGATGGCCATTATTGGGCGTGGAAGCCAAGGAGCACAATATTTACCAGAAGCCGGATGCTATTCAACAGGTGCACAGGATTTGGAGAAGAACCCGCCTTGCAATGCCGAAGACAATCTACGCGCCGGACTCATCGCCATTGAAGCCTGGTTCGGGGGCTACTGAGGGAGTCCCGGATTAGGGGGTGTCCGGATAGCCGAACTATGACCTTTGGCCGGACTCCTGGACTATGAAGATACAAGATTGAAGACTTCGTCCCATGTCCGGATGGGACTTTCCTTGGCGTGGAAGGCAAGCTTGGCGATACGGATTTGTAGATCTCCTACCATTGTAACCGACTCTGTGCAACCCTAACCCTCTTCGGTGCCTATATAAACCGGAGGGTTTTAGTCCGTAGGACGAACACCAATCATACCATAGGCTAGCTTCTAGGGTTTAGCCTCTCTGATCTCGTGGTAGATCTACTCTTGTACTACCCATATCATCAATATTAATCAAGCAGGAGTAGGGTTTTACCTCCATCGAGAGGGCCCGAACCTGGGTAAAAACATCATGTCCCTTGTCTCCTGTTACCATCCGCCTAGACGCACAGTTCGGGACCCCCTACCCGAGATCCGCCGGTTTTGACACTGACAACCATGATGCCAATATATATGAAGATGAATTTGCTATAGTTCCTTATGTTAAATATGAGATCGTTGCTATTGCACCCATACTTGGTAGTTCCTTCAATGAAAAGCATGATTGCAATTATGTTACTATAAATTCTCTTGATGTCAATTGTGCTAATAATATGCAAAACCCTAAGCTTGGGGATGCTAGTTTTGCTATGTCTAATACTTGTTGCAATGATCATGATTGGGGTGATTCTTCTATTGATCTTGAAAAATTATTTAACCCCCATGATGAATATGAGATTGATAATAGTGTTTGCAATATTATTGAAAGTGGGTTTGGAAGACTATCAACTTTAGATCCCACATATTTGGAGAATGTTCAATCTTATGGTATTTTTGATAAAAGTGGGTTTGGAGAGGTCATGACTTTAGTTAATGTTAATCCCACTATTTTGGAAGAGTGTCAACTTTGCATGCATGTGGATCGTGTTGAAAATACTTTATGTGATAGCTATTTTGTTGAATTTTCTTATGATACACATGTAGTTATTATGAGAGAGGAAAATATGGTTGTAGAAATTTTCATGTTACAAAATTACCTCTTGTCATGTTGAGATTGTTATCGTCTCTTTCTTCTTCCTTGCATATGCTAATTTTTGCTTGCTATGATAATTTGTTTGCTTATAAAATGCCTATGCATAGGAAGTATGTTAGACTTAGATGTGTTTGTCACACATTTTATGATGCTCTCTTTGTGCTTCAATTCTTGTCTTTCATGAGAGCATCATTGAAATCTCAATGCCTAGCTAGGGGCGTTAAACGATAGTGCTTGTTGGGAGGCAACCCAATTTTATTTTTGTTCCTTGATTTTTGCTTCTGTTTAGTAATAAATAATTCATCTAGCTTATGTTTATATGTGGTTTTATGTTTTAATTAGTGTTTGTGCCAAGTAGAACCTATAGGATAACCTACGGTGATAGTTAATTTGATTCTGCTGAAAAACAGAAACTTTTGGGCGCACGAAAATAATTTTAATAAATCACAGAAACGTGATTTTGCGTTGATTATTTTTTCTGTAGACCCATAGACAAATTTCTCAGGACTTCCTATTTTTGTAAGATTTTTAGAGCTCCAGAAGTATTCGAAAGTTACAGATTGCTACAGACTGGTCTGTTTTTGACAGATTCTGTTTTTCGTGTGTTGTTTACTTATTTTGATGTATCTATGGCTAGTATCGGGGGGTATGAACCATAGAGAAGTTGGAATACAGTAGGTTTAACATCAATATAAATAAATAATGAGTTCATTACAGTACCTTATGTGGTGGTTTTTCTTTCTTGCACTAACGAAGCTTATGAGATTTCCTGTTGAGTTTTGTGTTGTGAAGTTTTCAAGTTTTGGGTAAAGATTTGATGGACTATGGAATAAGGAGTGGCAAGATCCTAAGATTGGGGATGACCATGGCACCCCAAGATATTCAAGGATAACCAAAAGCCTAAGCTTGGGGATGCCCCAGAAGGCATCCCTTCTTTCGTCTTCGTCTATCGGTAACTTTACTTGGAGCTATATTTTTATTCGCCACATGATATGTGTTTTGCTTGGAGTGTCATGTATGATATTAGTCTTTGCTTTTTAGATTACCACAATCATCCTTGCTGTACACACCTTTTGGGAGAATCCCACTTGATTTAGAATTTATTAGAATACTCTATGTGCTTCACTTATATCTTTTGAGCTAGATAGTTTTGCTCTAGTGCTTCACTTATATCTTTTAGAGCACGACGATGGCTTAATTTTGTAGAAATTGTTGATCTATCATGCTTCACTTATATTATTTTGAGAGTCTCTTAGAACAGCATGGTATTTGCTATGGTTATAAAATTGGTCCTAGAATGATGGGCATCCAAGTTGGGTATAATAAAAGCTATCATTGAAAGTGAATTGGATGCTATGATCAATTTGATACTTGATAATTGATTTGAGATATTAGGATGGTGATGTTAGAGTCATGCTAATTGGGTAATTGTGAATTTAAAGAATACTTGTGTTTAAGTTTGTGATTCCCGTAGCATGCACGTATGGTGAACCGCTTTGTGATGAAGTTGGAGCATGATTTTATTTATTGATTGTATTCCTTATGAGTGGTGGTCGGGGACGAGCGATGGTCTTTTCCTACCAATCTATTCCCCTAGGAGCATGCGCGTAGTACTTTTTTTTAAATGACTTGTAGATTTTTGCAATAAGTATATGAGTTCTTTATGACTAATGTTGAGTCCATGGATTATACGAACTCTCACCCTTCCACCATTGCTAGCCTCTCTTGTGCCGTGCAACTTTCGCCGTTACCATACACCAACCATATACCTTCCTCAAAACAGCCACCATACCTACCTATTATGGCATTTCTATAGCTATTCCGAGATATATTGCCATGCAACTTTCCACCGTTCCGTTTATATGACACGCATCATCATTGTCATATTGCTTTTGCATGATCATGTAGTTGACATCGTATTTGTGGCTAGGCCACCTTCATAATTTTTCATACATGTCACTCTTGATTCATTGCATATCTCGGTACACCGCCGGAGGCATTCATATAGAGTCATATCTTGTTCTAAGTATCTAGTTGTAATCTTGAGTTGTAAGTAAATAAAAGTGTGATGATCTTCATTATTAGAGCATTGTCCCAAGTGAGGAAAGGATGATGGAGACTATGATTCCCCCACAAGTCGGGATGAGACTTTAGACTTTATATATATATATATATATATAAAGGAAGGCCAAAAAATAAGAAGAGAAAGGCCAAATAAAAAAATGTGAGAAAAAGAGAGAAGGGACAATGCTACTATCCTTTTTACCACACTTGTGCTTCGAAGTAGCACCATGATCTTAATGATAGAGAGTCTCCTATGTTGTCACTTTCATATACTAGTGGGAATTTTTTCATTAAATAACTTGGCTTGTATATTCCAATGGCGGGCTTCCTTAGAATGCCCTAGGTCTTCGTGAGCAAGCAAGTTAGATGCACACCCACTTAGTTTCTTTTGTTGAGCTTTCATACATTTATAGCTCTAGTGCATCCGTTGCATGGCATTCCCTACTCGCTCACAGTCATATCTATTAATGGGCATCTCCATAGCCCGTTGATACGCCTAGTTGATGTGAGACTATCTTCTTTTTTTGTCTTCTCCACAACCACCATTCTATTCGACATATAGTGTTATGTCCATGGGTCACGCTCATGTATTGCGTGAAAGTTGAAAATGTTTGAGATTACTAAATTATGAAACAATTGCTTGGATTGTCATTGGGGTTGTGCATGATTAAATACATTGTGTGATGAAGATAGAGCAACAACCAGACTATATGATTTTGTAGGGATAACTTTCTTTAGCCATGTTATTTTGAGAAGACATGATTGCTTTGTTAGTATACTTGAAGTATTACTATTTCTTATGTCAATATGAACTTTTATTTTGAATCATTTGGATCTGAACATTCATGCCACAATAAAGAAAATTACATTGAGAATTATGCTAGGTAGCATTCCACATCAAAAATTCTGTTTTTATCATTTACCTACTCGAGGACGAGCAGGAATTAAGCTTGGGGATGCTTGATACGTCCCCAACGTATCTATAGTTTTTGATTGTTCCATGCTATTATATTACCCGTTTTGGATGTTTATGGGCTTTATTTTACACTTCTATATCATTTTTGGGACTAACCTACTAACCGGAGGCCCAACCTGAATTGCTGTTTTTTTGCCTATTTCAGTGTTTCGAAGATAAGGAATATCAAACAGAGTCCAAACAGAATGAAACCTTCGGGAATGATCTTTTTGGAACAAACGTGTTCCAGGGGACTTGGAATGGATGTCAAGCAACAGAGGAGGCATCCACGAGGGTGCCCGGCACGCCCCCTAGGGGTGGGTGCACCCCCACCCTCGTGGGCCCCTCGAGCGTCCACCGACCTACTTCTTCCTCCTATATATACCTACGTACCCTGAAACCTTTGAGGAGCACCACGAAAACCTAATTCCACCGCCACAACCTTTTGTATCCGCGAGATCCCATCTTAGAGCCTTCGCCGGCGCTCCACCGAAGGGGGAATCGACGATGGTGGGCCTCTACATCATCTCCAAGGCCCTTCCGATGAGTTGTGAGTCGTTTACCACAAACCTTCGGGTCCATAGTTATTAGCTAGATGGCTTCTTGTCTCTATTTGATTCTCAATACAAAGTTCTCCTCGATCTTCTTGGAGATCTATTCGATGTAACTCTTTTTGCGGTGTGTTTGTCGAGATCCAATGAATTGTGGGTTTATGATCAAGTTTATCTATGAGAAATATTTAAATCTCCTCTGAATTCTTTTATGTGTGATTAAGTTATCTTTGCAAGTCTCTTCGAATTATCAGTTTGGTTTGGCCTACTAGATTGATCTTTCTTGCAATGGGAGAAGTGCTTAGCTTTGGGTTCAATCTTGCGGTGTCCTTTCCCAGTGACAACAGGGCAGCAAGGCACGTATTGTATTGTTCCCATCGAGGATAAAAAGATGTGGTTTATATCATATTGCATGAGTTTATCCCTCTACATCATGTCATCTTTCTTAATGCGTTACTCTGTTCTTCATGAACTTAATACTCTAGATGCATGCAGGAGTTGGTCGATGTGTGGAGTAATAGTAGTAGATGCAGAATCATTTCGATCTATTTGTCACGGACATGATGCCTATATACATGATCATGCCTAGATAATCTCATAACTATGCACTTTTCTATCAATTGCTTGACAGTAATTTGTTCACCCACCATAATACTTATGCTATCTTGAGAGAAGCCACTAGTGAAACCTATGGCCCCCGGGTCTATCTTTTATCATATAAGTTTTCCATCTACTTTTATTTGCATCTTTAATTTTCCTATCTATATCATAAAAATACCAAAAATATTTATCTTATCATATTATCTCTATCAGATCTCACTTTCGCAAGTGGCCGTGAAGGGATTGACAACCCCTTTATTGCGTTGGTTGCGAGGTTCTTGTTTGTTTGTGTAGGTGCGTGGGACGTTTGAGGAGCCTCCTACTGGATTGATAACTTAGTTCTCAAAAAATGAGGGAAATACTTACGCTACTTTGCTGCATCACCCTTTCCTCTTCAAGGAAAACCAACGCAAGCTCAAAATGTAGCAAACTGCAACTAAGTTGGTCTGCCACCCTTCTTTAAACAAAATCCAGCTCCACCTGTAAGCATTTATATTTATCTGGTTCAATATAGATCAACTCTGCATTATGCCTTGTTTTAATCTTTTTATACTTATTCAGGCTAACTCTGCTTTCTGGACCAAGAAACCACAAGCTGCCACCCCGGTCAAGAAACCTAAGACCAAAATCCGTGCTCCGGGCCATCGTAAGAAACAAGCTGCAAAAGATCTTCTCAAGTTGGACAACTCAGAGGTAGAACTCACCTCTCTTGGTCGTCCTTTTATGCAACTTATTGATGCCAACTCTTCTCAGGATGATGCAGAGACAAGGCAGGCTGATGCTGCAGAGGTAATACCTGTCTTCTCTGACTCAAACCCTTTTCCAAGAAAGAGAACCCGAGAGGTCATCTGGAAAGTAAGATTTTCTCATCCTCTTGCTCATTTGGACCCCAATTTTCTTTTGAAGAAGCAGCAGCATGACTCAAGACGTATGACCCAGAGTGACGGTTCTCAAGACCTCAACTATGGCTTACCCAACACTCCTGCTCCTCGCAAGCGTCGAAATGAGGTGCCTCATATCCAAACTCTTTCTCTTCCGAAGGCTGGTCTTTTTCGTCAACTTCTTAATTCTTCCGACTCAAATTATCAGGGAACACCTCCATCATCCGGCGACTCTACAGGAACTCAAATGCATGTCTTCAAGGTTGCCCAAGGGTAAGTATTTATACTTATTCATAAATGATTTATAATGACATGTTCTCATGAGCTCTTGTGTCTTTGTTATAGAGGTGTAGCCAAAGCGGGTAAAAAAACAAAAACTGGGCGGGTCTTTAAAAGATCCAAAAGTGGCTGAACTAGAGAAGCAAGCAACAGAAATATCTGAGGCCCTTATTCAAGATCTCGAAGAGCCTGTCAATGACCCGCCACCATTAGTTGATGCTATCATCCCTGAACAGATGGACAGTGAGCGTAACCCGGCGGCCAACCATGACCCGCCGAGCCCTAAGTTGCCGACTCCTCCAAAGCCAGCTGAAGAGATCCGCTTTGAGAAGAACTCTGTTGATGTTACTATCACTAGGACGGCTTACACAGCGCCAAGAGTCTTGTCGTGGTTTTGTCACGGCAGATGTCCTTAGTGTCAGGACTTAGTCGCGAGGCCAACGCATCTATGTGGTAGCTTGAGAGGGGTTGAGCGGAATCGAGAGACGCAACATAAGACAGGGATTTAGACAGCTTTGGGCCCCGGGAAAACATCATCCGATAAAAACCCTACATGCTGTTTGAGGCTAGGTCTCATTATCATCACGAGGGAGTCGCCGTAAACCGGCTCTCCTCTTTGTGTCTAGCCCTAAGATTGTTTCTTCTTGCTTGTAGCTTCTCCCTCTTTGGGGAGCCCTGCCCCTCCTTATATATGTTGAAGGGGCGGGTTACATGTGGAGTCCTATTAGGATTAGGACTAGTCTATCTCTAATACAATCCGGATACAAGTCCAGGTCTTAACTCCTTGTAAGACAAATATTCCTTATGCCTTTCCTCTTAAACCGGCCCACCATAGTATGAACCGGCCTTCATGAACCGCCTGTTGGGCCACCAGGTCTTGTCGCTCCTCGCACCCGCCTGTCGGATTACCAATGAGTCATGAACCGCCAGGTCCAAACGGGTCGCCGGTGAACCGCCAAGTGTCAGCGGGGTCTCAAATAAACCGCCAAGTCCGGCCGGGTTATACTTCCGACCGGTTTACGCCGCGGGGTATATCCCCGACATTAGCCCCCAGTTTAATTTGGATTTATCCATGTTAAACTGATCCTATGAAATAAACACAAGAACAAACTTGACAGATTATGCTCCGGGTTAAGAATTCTTGTAAACCGGCATCTGATCATCCTTAAATCCTTGTCATTTCCTCCTTCTAGAAAATCCGGGTCAATAACCTAGCTTCATACTCAAATTGCTGATGTTGCCTTCTTATAGAAAAAATATTGTGAAGAATAATCCACTTGAGTCGGCTTCCAAAGCGCCGGTTTAAGAAATATTGGTCTTGAAATACTCATCTGACATTCAACCGGTTTGAAGATGCAGAACTTGCCGGTTTTATCATTGCCAAAGACTGTCGGGTTATAAAAACTTGATAATTTCGAGTCATGATTGTTGCAGACACCGGTTCATGATTGTTGCCAATGCTAGTTCATGATTATTAATGACGCCGGGTTGCAGCCACAGGGTCATAATAATTGGTGATGCCGGGTCAACCTAGTTTGCTCAATCAGAGAATTTGAAAATATTTCTTCAATAATAATATAATACCTGTAGCCCCCAAGTCTTGAGCAGAACAAAGTGATTGCTTAAGACTTGCTTCAATATAAATACTGCCACTTAAGAAGAAATCCATGTTGTTCATCCCAGTCACTTAGTAAAAACTGAATACTCCATATTATGTAGCCCCCAAGTACCGGGTTGTCATGCTTGCAGCAACCTGGGACTTGTAATTGTCTTATACTCATAAAAACTTCAACCAGTGTAGCCCCCAAGGGCCGGGTCATTATGCAATAATGAGCAGGGACTTTGTAGGTATAATCATGTAGATTTGAGCAATGATGTGTAGCCCCCAAGGGCCGGCTCGGTAAGATAATATTAAGCTGGGACTTAATATATACTTCAATGAAAATAACATCATATGATGTAACCCTCATCATGGGACTTGAATCTACGTCCACAAGGTTAAGAGCCTTGTGCTTTACCAACTGAGCAGTGGACTCTTCAATATAATGAATAAAAAGCTTTGTACCTTCAACTGTTGACAGGAGCAATTGGTAGCCCCCAAGGGCCGACTCATTATAATGTGATGAGTCGGGTCTTCAATAATATGAGCAGAAAATTACTTTGCATTAGCCCCCAAGTGTCATGGTGCATGCTTGCAGCGACATGAGACTTGCATATTTGATGTAATCTCAACTTAAATAATGTAGCCCCCAAGTGTCAGGTCATAAGCCTGCAGCGACTCGGGACTATTCCTTCAATTGTAGAATAAATCATATCCATTAATAATATGATAACCATTGCACTAAAAGCGACTTTGAAAACCTCAATTATCATATTGATAACCATAATAAAAATCCAGCCGTGTTGGCTATTAAAGATAACATAATCTGGTATGAAAAACCTTATTCATTCAATATCATAATGAAAACTCAGCCAAGTTTGGCTATTTGAATAATATAACCCAATGATTTATAAGCGCATGATTCCAATGGCTCGATCCAAATATGTACTGGCGACTTATAGTCCAAAGCCAGGCTGGGTTAACAAACACCGGATAATTTCTCATCATATACTGGCGACTTATCGTCTTAAAGCCAGGCCGGTTTAATAAACACCGGATAATTTATCATCATGCCTTATTCAACCTGTCTCTGCATACAACAAGTTTAAAGTGTCCTGGCGGTTTACCATCGGACGGGTCATAATGCCCAACATATAACCCAGGTTTATAACCAAGGCTGCACTTAAGAATAATCAATGAAATATATCATACCTGTGACATTGAATCACATCATTGGTTTACCAACTTTTTGTAGTAAGGGTGATGACCCCCATCTTGAGTAATGATAACTCCTTTCATACTGTGCCGGTTGATGATAAACCGTACCGGGTTGTGATAAACACCGGTTTAACCATATATAATACTGGCGACTCGTAGTCAAACCAGACCGGGCTAATAGTCTCCGGATTATAACTTGATCCTGTATTGTCAACTTGTAATTGAAAGTCAAGCCGGGTTAATGAACGCCGGTTTACTCCATAATAGGATGGTAATAGAAAATCAAACCGGGCAGATGGCCTCCGGATTAAGATTTGACCGTGTTCCGCCAATTTGTAATTGACAGTTGAAACGGATTAACAATGTCGGTTTAAAAACGCAACAAAAATCAAATAACAGTTATGAAAAAATATGGAAACAAAGGCAATGTTAAGACCATTTGCAAAAACATGCTTTACTGAGCTGATCAGATGGTGTTACCATGGTCGGACAGGACCAAGCCCCCAATAGGAGTGACAATGGTTCAAGTCAGCCAGGTCCCCAAATGAAACCGTGGCATTTATGCCGATCAAAAGGCGTGGCAATGGTTCGGGTTCGACCAAGCCCCCAAGTGATTCTGTGGCCTTAGGCCGATCAAGAGGTGTGACTGGTTCAGACTTGACCATGTCCCCAAGTGATCTGGTGGCTTTCGCCTATCAAAAGGTGTCGCATTGGTTCGGACACGACCAAGGCCCCAAGTGATATCACAAAGCTTTTTGAAAAGCAAATTTCAAGGGGTAAACCGGAGGCCGCTTTAAAACAGAACCACTCCATGTAACCACACATGATATGAAAGGACAGAGACCCCGCTTTATGAAGCAGAAACCCCCATGTGATCAATAATATGTTAGGCCAATAAGGCAGGATACCCATGTTTGAACCGCGCATCATGGCAGCAGGTCCTCTTCGGTAATTTTTAACTTTTTTGCAAGAGATAAATTCTTCTTGAACCGGGATCTTGAACCGGATATTGAGAGCTTCAAAGCTTTGTGGGAGACATCTTTCCCTTGACCCGGATTTTAAACCGGAATCTTCATTTTCAGCTGGAAATTTTCTGACGGTCTTTAAACTCGAACCTGCGAGAAGTTAATTCCTTTTTGAACCGGACATTGTTAAACCGGATTTGGGCGCTTCAGAGTTTTGTGGGAGAACAGATTTCCCTTGAACCGGATTGTAAACCAGATATTTGAGAGCTTCAATGAGACTGACTTCCCTTGAACCGGATTTTAAACCGGAATCCTTTCTGATGACCCGGATCTTCTTCATTGAACCGGGATTTTGTAACTATCATATACTTTCTAAGCCGGAAATTTTCTGACGGCCTTCAAATAACAGTAGCCTCCTGGACCAGGTTATCTTTCCCTCCATCATCCTGGGGTTCTTAAATTTGCTGAAACTAGCAAGATTTGCTGAGTCATGTCATCGTAGCCCCCGAGTCTCAAGGTGACTCGAGGAGTTGGCTTGAAACTCTTCATATTTGACCATGATATAAACCGACATAACTTGTATATCATTGGTGTTGATAGCATGATGTAAATCCACAGAAGGTTGAGGTGACTGCGGCGGGTTATAAATGATCCCGTACGAGCCGTGTCAGCAACTCGGCCAATGGTTCCTTCCAACTGGCGATTTGAAGTTAACCAAACTGTAGTGGCGGCGACTTGTGCGCCTGCCCATTGAGCCATCCAGTGCAAACGGCGGTTCATAGTATATGATAATTTGCCTCCTTTTTGTTGAAAGAAAACCGGGCTACCCAAGCTGTGACTTGCTCATACTCAATAAACAACTCATGCAGACAGGTGCGGCCCGGTATGTTGATGTAGACCAGGCCGCGAGAGACGGACGACAAAAACGACCGCAACATCAGAGGCAGCTCGGATAGATGAGTCGGCCGTGGCATTGTAAACCGGTGCGGACGGGGAAGATCGGCACCGGTGTCGTAAACCGGCACGGACGGGCGAGTTAATCGCGTCATTTTGATGTAGTGAACAATTGTCCTGCATCAACAATATTGCAGACCAAGGCAAAGATAAACTGCTTTTTGACAAAAATAATATGTGCCAATAAAATATGTTTAAAATGGATATCACCTGATGTGCCAGGCCAAAAATAATCCGCCATGAAGTTGATGATCACTAGGTTAAGTTGAAATCACTCACGAGTGAGTCGGCCGTGGGAGCAGACAGATGAGCCGGCTGTAGCATTGTAAGCTGGTGCGGACGAACAAATTGTCCTCCGTGCTTGTAAGCCGGCGTGGACGCTTGAACCGGTGTGAGGGCGGACGCATGCTTCGTCCGTGGCATTGTAAGGCGGCGCGGACGGGCGAGTCGGCCGGCGCATTGATGTAAACTAGACCGCGACACGTGTGTCCGTGAAACCGCGCGTCACAGCCGAACGTGCATCTGCGGTATAACACCATACCCTTTTTTTAATTGTCGTCCTGTGTAAAAATATTATAGCCAGAGTAATTGTTCTCATAGGAATGAAAATATATAAATAAAAATAGACCGGATAGATTTCACCTAATGTATTTGGACGATAGATGATCTGCGCCCAGGCTAGAATTTAACTGGGTCCAATAGCACTGTGCATGTGCTAGTATTTTAGTCTGGATGGGTTACTACTACTAGTAGTAGAACTCCCTCACCGTATAAGCAGTTGTACTATAAGTGCTAGTCGATTTTGCCTATGTCTTCTTTTGAGAAAATGGAGATGGCAGTACCAAACATCCCACGCAGGCTGCCACTGACTTCCTTTTTAGCGTCTGACGGGTCAATGTAAACCATGGATGGTAGAAATTTTGCCTTTATGCCTGTTTGGTGGCCCGTTTTCCTGAACGAATACCGCCGTAAAATGATGCTTGCAGGATCTCTCTCTCTCTCTCTCTCATCACCGGGAGCTAGGCTTTCTTCAGAAAACCCTGATGTAGTTTTGGCAATTCTGATGGATCCTGTCTTGTTGTCCTTTATATTTATAATTCATAGCTCAACAGGGTAACAACATAAGTGGAGCAGCAATTTGGGGGTCTTACGGCGCGGTTGACTTGTAGAAACAGCACAACGGCAAGGCAAGGGGACGCCGGCGATTCAGTAGCTTGGCGAGGGCCCTTGGCAGCAGATGAAGCCAAACGCGAGAAGGCGGGGTGGCGCAGTCTTGAAGAGGCGGAGCCACGGTAGAACCCTGGTTGAGTGGCCGGCGACTCATTTGAGGCGGGTCGATGTGCGGTCGTGGCGACTCACGACAACAGGGGAGGTCGGTTTAGCAGCAGTGGAGGCCGGGTCGGCAGCGGCAGAAGCTGGTTTACGGCGGAGGTGAACGGCGTCCACGGCAGCTTCGAGGTAGCTCGCGACTGGGAGGCGAAGCTAAACCGGGGCGACTTAGAAGAAGGCCGTGGCTGCGGGCGACTCGGAGATCGAAGCGGAAAGTGTCTCGGAAGCAGGGCCACTTGACGAAGCGGCGACTCGAAGTAGGAGAGGCGAGGACAGCTCGGCAGCGAGGCAAACTGGCACGGCGGCTCACCACAGAGGTGAGAAGGCCAGTGGCTCAACCACAGCGGAGTGGGCGCACGGCGAGATGGCTTGTGGCGCCAGTCCGCGGCATCCGCGTCTCAAGGCCGCAGAGGGATATATTGGCTAGAAGCCAGCCATGGAAGGGGCGACGGTGAAGATCTCTCGTGGCTGAGGAGGAAACGCAGGCCGGTTGAGTAGCAGCAGGTTGAACCGGCGAGGAGAGGTAGCTGGGATGGCCTCTAGCTGTGGAGAAAGGTGCGAACGGTTTACGGTGGCCCAAGGCGCAGCCGCAGCTGGAGCAGAGGCATAGACCGTGGAAGTTTCAGACTCCAAGTCCTTCTCCGGGTTGTAGTTTCTTTGACTGAAGTCAATTGGATTGGGTGGTTAGCGATTGTTGTGCTAAGATTCTGCGGCGACGGATCGAATCTTTCTTCGTGCTTTGTTTCTTTTTCTGGACTTTTTCCTTTGGTGTTTGATGGTTGAACGATGAATCTTCAACCGTGCCAGTTTTGGCGAGTTATGGATCCGGGCTTGACACGCCAGCAAACCCAGGCTGTAGCAGAAAACGTCGATGTCGGCGACTTATGGTGGCATACAAGCACAACCCTAATTTCCTCTTTGAACTTTAGATTTTACAGATCTTGAAGCTGATGCAAACTATTCATGAAAAATCCTTTCAAACTGGCTCTTCTTCATCCGTAAACTGCCAAACTTCTCGATCCCTGGAAGAAAACCCTCCAAGAACTTAACACCATCGTGCGCAGGCCCCACGGTGGGCGCCAACTGTCATGGTTTTGTCACGGCAGATGTCTTTAGTGTCAAGACTTAGTCGCGAGGCCAACGCATCTATGTGGTAGCTTGAGAGAGGTTGAGCGGAATCGAGAGACGCAACACAAGACAGGGATTTAGACAGCTTCGGGCCCCGGGAAAACATCATCCGGTAAAAACCCTACATGCTGTTTGAGGCTCGGTCTCATTATCATCACGAGGGAGTCGCCATAAATCGGCTCTCCTCTTTGTGTCTAGCCCTAAGATTGTTTCTTCTTGCTTGTAGCTTCTCCCTCTTTGGGGAGCCCTGCCCCTCCTTATATATGTTGAAGGGGCGGGTTACATGTGGAGTCCTATTAGGATTAGGACTAGTCTATCTCTAATACAAACCGGATACAAGTCCAGGTCTTAACTCCTTGTAAGACAAATATTCCTTATGCCTTTCCTCTTAAACCGGCCCACCATAGTATGAACCGGCCTTCATGAACCGCCTGTTGGGCCACCAGGTCTTGTCGCTCCTCGCACCCGCCTGTCGGATTACCAATGAGTCATTAACCGCCAGGTCCAAACGGGTCGCCGGTGAACCGCCAAGTGTCAGCGGGGTCTCAAATAAACCGCCAAGTCCAGCTGGGTTATACTTCTGGCCAGTTTACGCCGTGGGGTATATCCCCGACAAGTCTCAACAGTGCTATCCACTAAGGAAGAATCGCCTTCCTTAGAAAAGGGCAAGGCCAAGCTAGACCTGGAAAGCTATGCTGCCCTCAGTGCGAGCGACATCCACGCAGGTTATCTGAACTGCCTTCATACTAGCCATGACCTGGAAGCCGGCTTAGTGAACCTTATGAAGGAACGCTATGAGGTATGTTACTAACCCCTTTCCATATGTACTTATATAGTCGCCAAGTCTTAAGTATAGTAACAGATGTTGAATATGCTTGAGACTTGATGATAATTTCCAAATTGTAGCCTCTCAGGGGCCGGCTTAAACTAACAAGTTGAGCTGGGACTTATAATAACGTAAGAAATCCAAACATGTAAGCCCCAAGGGCCGCTTGAACTGACAAGTTGAGCTGGGACTTATAGTCACTTATGAAATCCAAATATGTAGCCCCCAAGGGCCGGCTTAAACTCACAAGTTGAGCCGGGTCATAAGAAATTTCGAAGACAACCTACATTAGCCCCCAAGTGCCAAGTGTGTTGTTTGCAATATGCTTGGGACTTAACCAACTATACCACAAACTTGCTCCTTGTATGGTAACTATTACCACCTTATTGCATTTCAGGCAGAACTGAACATGAAGGAATCACAAGTTGGCGAGTTAAGAAAAAATTTAAGCAGCAGCAGACAGAAACCTCCAAGGCCAAGTCAGATCTGAAGGCCTCATTAGAGGAAATTGAGAAACTTAAAGCGGGTTTTAATGCTGAGAGAGCCGCCTGGGAGACTAACAAGGCTGCTCTAGCAAGAAAGGTCGAAGATGCTGAAGCTGCGCTTAAACCGGCACCGAGGAGTTATCCGGTTTAAAACAGAACATCTCTCAAATGATAGCCGCCATCTTCGGTAAGTGTAATATGCCATTCAAATTCGGTAACCCGCCTGGCTTCTCATATATATATGCATTGCTAACTCGCCTGGCGACTCTTATATAACTTCTTAACAGGCCCCAGGAGTGCAAGTCTTGGTCAAGACATGTGATGCTGAAGGTAATTTATTCTTTAATAGAGCGTTTATACAGTGGCACTCTCTGCGGTCTTGTGGCCTTAGGAGGTAACAGAAAGCCACTGAGTCAAATCAAGACTGTTCTGGATCATCTGTCCATGGTCGCAAGCCTGATTGAAGAACAAAGATTATCAGCTGCCCAAGCTGGAGCCATCGTTGCTCTTGGCCGGGCCGAAGCATGGCAATCTGAGCTTGACCCAGAGGAAATAGCCACCGGGTGCCCAGAATTCAAGGGTGACCAGTCTGCCTTTGAAGAAAAACACTTCACTCAATGTGTTTGAGAGATGCGGCCCGTGCCCTCCAAGCTCATTGAAGAGCCAAACTTAAACAAGTACACACCAGCTTATGACGACAACAACCAGAAGATTAAGGCACCAACTCATGATGTTGTCAGTCTCATTCCTCATCAGCGTGAGCATATCTTCGCCCCTGACATCGATCATTCCATTATACTAAATGATGAGGCCACTTTTGAAACTTTAGCCGGCATCAACTGGACAATGGCTGATCTTCAGATGATCGACGAGGAAGAGCCGGCGCAGGATGGCCCACAATCGTCAAGGCGGCAGGAAGACAACTGATCATAGTACTGGTGATTCAGGCGGCTCTCAAGTCGGGTTATAGGAGTGCAACTCCAGAAACACTTGATTCAAATCTTTTGGGCTCCTTGTGAAGCCTTGTAATAGGGTAGTATAAAACAATGATCCACCATGTCATGCCTTCGTGCATGTTGATCCTGACTTTGATCCGCCAGTTTAATCTTTATGACAAGTCTGATGTGATCATATATATGAGACGTACCAAGGCTCTCATGTTCATCCGAAGTTTTGCATGTCCTGCAAAAAATTTGAACAATGTATTGGTGACTTGAAGTCAAAAACCAGGGCAGGTTACCAAACCCGAAGACTCATAGTCTCCCATAATAATTGAAAACATGATTAACATGGCTGTAAAACCAAATCATGCTGCTAGCTTAAAAACCAAGAAGCCAGCATGGGTGACAACCCCAAGATTTGTAGCCCCATAGCCACAACTAGTCAAATCTAACATGCTGGCGACTTAAAGTCCAAAGCCAAGGCGGGTGACAACCCGAAATACTCAATCATGAGAATCATAACCCGGAGCTTCACAACCCGGATATTCAAAATTTGCACAAAATAAAAAAACATCAACAAATCCAAAGGAAAGAGATACAACAAATCTAAAATCTTTGCTAGGCCGTCTTTCAAGACATGACCAAACAAGTTGGTTCACAGGCCTTGTGCTTTCAAGGCTGCACATCTGTTGAGTTTATCCTAGCTCAGTGTAAGCCGGCTCTCACGTGACACAAGCCACCGTTTTAACCTTAACAACTTAAAGGTCTTAAAAAGATTGACTGTTAAGAGTTCGGCGGGTCACCTGGCGGAGTAGCAAGTTGCAAACATGCAGGATAACTCATAATTTGGCGTCTCATGCCTGGTCAAGAGGGTACCCGGTGGGTTGGAAGCCCCCAAGTGACCTTATGACCAATTAATAAAGACTCAGATACACAGAAATGAAACGTTAGAGGCCCTGATTTTTTCAGGGATGCTGGCTTTATTATATTGATCATAAAAATATATATACATCAATAGAAGTATGTACAATAGGGAGAGCATGTGGCTCAAGTATAGTAGGGCAAAGATGAGCAATATTCCATAGCCTATTGGTCTCCTTGTCAGAGGTGTGTGACTTCGTATGCTCACGTAGATCAATGAGATAATATGAGCCATCGTTGAGGTTATTACTGACCACAAAAGGTCCTTCCCAAGGTGGAGACAACTTATGCATGCCAGTTTGATCCTTAATCAGCCAGAGCACTAAGTCGCCCTCTTGAAACACCCGAGTCTTAACTCTACGGCTATGATATCCACGCAGGTCTTGTTGATAAATCGCCAACCGGGCCACCACATGGTCACGCTCTGCATCCAAAACATCAAGCGCGTTATAAAACTTAAGCTCCTCCGTGGTGCAGGCCGACTTAGCATCAGCAACATCTCCTTCCTCACATTCCAAGGCAATTTTTCGATCACCATGGACCGTAATAGTACCCTTACACCCTGGCATCTTAAGCTGTAAATAAACATAACAAGGTCGAGCCATAAATTTGGCATAAGCCGGTCATCCAATCAAGGCATGATGAGGGCTCTTGATCTTGACCACTTCAAACAATAACATCTCTGTTCTGTAGTCATAATCATCGCCAAAAGCCACTTCCAGGGCAATCTTTCCAGCAGGATATGCTGACTTACCAGGCACCACACCATGAAAAAAATGTAGAAGATAGCTTAAGATCTTTATTAGTTAAGTCATCCGGTGAAAGGTGCCATAATAAAGGATACTGATGCTGCTGCCACCATCCATGAGCACCTTAGTGAATTTATAACCCCCGACCTGAGGGGCTACCACTAACGCTAGCTGACTCGGATTGTCAACCCCGGGGAGGTGATCCTCGCGACTCCATGTGCTTGGATACTCTAACCATCGCAAGTATTGAGGTACCGCTGGCTCAATTGCAATGACTGTGTGTTTATGAACCTTCTGACCCCGCTTGCAAAGACTTGTGGTGAAGACATGGTACTGGCCATTGTTGAGCTGCTTTGGATTACTCTGGTATCCTGACTAATGCTTCTGGTTACCATGACCAGACTGTTGATTATAACCACCCTGGTTGCCCTATCCTTGATACCCAGAGCTTGAGCCGCCGCCACCAAAGTCGGGCCCCATGTGAGCCGGATCCTGACCCGCCAGGCGGGCCATTATTTTTTCCATGATTCTGATTAAAGTTGGAATTCCTGTACTCTCGCATAATGAAACAGTCCTTCCAAGCATGAGTCGCCGGTTTATTGGGCAGGCTGTGTTTTGGGCAAGGCTCATTCATCATTGCCTCAATATTAAAGTTCTTTCCTCCAAAGGACTGCTTACCATTACCATTACGGTGTTGGTTTTTGTATCCAGTGTTGTTGTTAGCTACAAGATCTGACCCGCCATCGGGTTGTTTGTGCTTACCACCATTACCCTGGTTGTTGCCGTTATGCCCTGTTACGTTATGCTGCTGACCCTTACCATTGCCACTCTTTTTTCCTTTGTTGGATTTTTCATCATCAGATACTGGATCTTTGGTGGTATCAGAGTCGGCGTATTTGATGAGAGCCGCC
>NC_041393.1:394260017-394314493 GCF_002162155.2 Triticum dicoccoides | reverse complement strand
AGGACCCTTAAAATCCTTAGGAAAACATTCATTACGTAGTCCTGGTACTAAACAAGGTACTCCAATAGATCTGGAAATTATACCAGCCCCCACTGACGCCGAAGGGGTCACCAGAGGTTGTTGATAAGCCCCCAGCAGAGCCGCCGCTGCTGCCTTTGCCTCTCGGCGGGCTCTGGTATCATCCACAATCGCCTGAGCATGAGTGGAGGGTGGGTTATTCCCATGGGGTGGGTCATCTTGATTCGGTCGACGTCGTCGCTTGCTGCTAGAAACCGCCGACAACTCAATGCGTCGGCTGTAACTGCGGCTTGGGAGGTGGGTCGAGTGCACCCTCTCATGACTATGCGTATACTTCTCCTGCTGTGTGACCGCCGTTTGTAAGAGCTCAATTGCGTTCCGCGCCTCAGCTGTAAAAGGCGTCTCATTTGTGATAGGGATTGCAATGAGCCGGGTAGCCTCTACTATCATGTTATCCACTGGGTTGGAATAATGGCCAGATGGTGTGGAAAAACACTAGGGCGGGGTTCGATCCCTATGGGGTGGGTCTGGTAATCGGGGCTGAGCCGCCGCCCCACTCCCTGGGACTTCAGCTGCCCGAGCTATGCCTGGTGGGTTACTTGGCCCCGCACCAGGCATGTTAAAAAGATTCTGCGCCTCAAACTGTGCAGGAAAATGGGTTTGATACCTCCTTCGAAGAACTTCATTAGAGGCGTTTTGATTCAAACTTAAGCGAAAAGCCTCTGCCCTGATACGCTGTGAGTCAGCATCCATTTGGGATCGTTCCTCTGCCATGTTGATGTTCTCTGCATTAAGATCCTCCTGGGCTTTGACCACCTCATCTCGCACCTTTGCAACTTCCGCATTATGATGTGCTTGATACGCTGTAGTAACCTCTGCGGCTAACAGAGCCGTCAAAGTGCCCAAGAGTTTAAACAAAACTTGAGCCGGTGGTAGAGCTGAGCCGTCGGCCCTAGCTGTTGCAGCAGTAGTCGATCCAGACGTCATCGCTGCTGCTGTTGACGAGTTAAGAACCGGTCCAGTGCCAGCCATGATGATTGCAGCCCTGGAAGGTGGCTCATAGGGGTCCAGAATATTGTTGCCATCGGAGTATCCCCCAAGCCCGCCGTCTTGAAGCTAATAGATGGTTTCCGTATCTCCGGTTGAGGACTCATCACCTGTATAGATGGCCGTCTCTCCTACAGATTCGGACCCTTCCACAAGTTCCATGCCTTGCGTGAAACCAACGAAAACATGCTTCCGGCCGAGTTGAACCCTGGCGGGTCACGCATGCTGAGCTGTCTCGACGATGTCATTGCAGATGTCCAGCTCAGGCTCTGACTTAACGATCTTGCCGATGAAGACGTGAATTTCACCAAAGGGGGCCAGGTACCCATAATCGATTAACTCGGCCTCGGGGCCCCAGCCAGCGTCGTCGACGTAGAGCTTCCCACGGTGACTCTTAGTCATCCGGCCCACGGCATATCCCTTGTTCCCTGGGAAGTCGCCCTTCAAGAACTCAAAACCATCATGCTCTGGCCCCACAGTGGGGCCAACTGCCATGGTTTTGTCACGACAGATGCCCTTGTGAAAGGACTTAGGTATGGAGCCATCACAACATAGGTTAGCTTGAAGGGGTTGAACGGTACAAAGGACACAAGGTTTACCCAGGTTCAGCCCCTCACAACGAGGTAAAAGCCTACTCCTGCTTTTGTTGACTATAGCTCGAATATCGATTACAAGGGAGCGGAATCACCTCACCTAGATCTCGATCGATTGTTTCTTAAGTTAACCCGCCGCCGGGTCTCGCCTTTATATACAAAGGTCGAGGCCCGAGGCTTACAGAAGTCCAAGCCAGATCACACAACGTGACCAACATGGTTTCTAAGTCGCCTTTCCTTACTAGGCAAGTTACCGACAGACGGCTCACACCTTCGGATCTTGGGCCTTCAATAGGCCCGCCTCTTAAGCCGCCACTAGTCTTCATGTCTCCTCAGGACCATCAAAGCCTTTCATTCTTGAGTCGCCAACAATGTAACCCGGCCCCTCCTGGGTGGGTCATACCGCGGGGTTATATCCCCAATAGTCAACGAGCTGAACATGTGCTAAAAGCGGAGGTGCCATACATTTGGTACTCGATCGGTTGGAGCGCGAAGAAGTTCGATTACATCAACCGCGTTAACAAATGCTTCCGCTTATGGTCTACGAGGGTACATAGACACACTCTCCCCTCTCGTTGCTATGCATCTCCATGGATAGATCTTGCGTGTGCGTAGAATTTTTTTTGTTTTCCATGCAACGTTTCCCAATAGTGGCATCAGAGCCAGGTCCATGAATAGATGATATGCATGAGTAGAACATAGAGAGTTGTGGGTGGTGATAGTCATACTGCTTACCACAAAGTCTTATTTTGATTCAGCGGTATTGTGGGATGAAGCGGTCCAGACCAACCTTACATGTCCACGGACATGAGACTGGTTCCGCCGACAGACATGCAACTAGTTTTGCATAAAGGTGGCTGGCCGGTGTTTGTTTCTCCTAGTTTAGTTGAATCGAAGTTGACTACAGGCGGTCCTTGAAAAAGGTTAAAACAACAAACTTGATGAATCACTGTTGTGGTTTTTGCATAGGTAAGAACGGTTCTTGCTAGAAGCCTGTAGCAGCCACGTAAAACTTGCAACAACAAAGTAGAGGATGTCTAGCTTGTTTTTGCAGGGCATGTTGTGATGTGATATGGTCAAGATATGATGTGATATATATTGATGTATGAGATGATCATGTTTTGTAATATCGACAACCGGCAGGAGCCTTAGGGTTGTCTCTTTATTGTATGAAGTGCAAGCGCCATGTAATTGCTTTACTTTATCACTATGCGTTAGCAATAGTTGTAGAAGAAATAGTTGGTGAGATGACCCCGACACAACGATGGAGATCAAGACAATGCTTTGTAGATGGAGATCAAAAGCACAAGATGATGATGGCCATATCATGTCACATATTTTGATTGCATGTGATGTTTATCTTTTATGCATCTTATTTTGCTTAGAATGGCGGTAGCATTATAAGATGATCCCTTCACTAAATTTCAAGATATAAGTGTTCTCCCCGAGTATGCACCATTGCCAAAGTTCGTCGTTTCGAAGCACCTCGTGATGATCGGGTGTGATAGACTCTACGTTCACATACAATGGGTGTAAGACAGTTTTGCACATGTAGAATACTTGGGTTAAACTTGACGAGCCTAGCATGTACAGACATGGTCTCGGAACACTGGAGACCGAAAGGTAACGTGAGTCATATATTAAATATGATCAACATAGAGATGTTCACCATTGATGACTACATCATCTCACATGATGATCGGACATGGGTTAGTTGATATGGATCACGTGTCACTTAGATAACTTAAAGGAAGTTTATTTAAGTGTGAGTTCATTAGTAGTTTGATTAATTGAACTTAATTTATCATGAACTTAGTCTTATAGTTTTGCATATCTATGTTGTAGATCAATGGACCGAGCTACCGTTCCCCTGAATTTTAATGCGTTCCTAGAGAAAGCTAAGTTGAAAGATGATGGTAGCAACTACACGGACTGGGTCCGTAACTTGAGGATTATCCTCGTTGCTACAAAGATGAATTATGTCCTTGATCCACCGCTAGGTGACAGACCTGCTGTAGGAGCTAAAGCAGATGTTATGAATGTCTGGCAAGCTCGATATGATGACTACTCGATAGTTCAATATGCCATGTTCTACGGCTTAGAACCGGGACTTCAAAGATGTTTTTAACGTCATACAGCATATGAGATGTTCCAAGAGTTGAAGTTAATATTTCAAGCAAATGCCCGGGTTGAGAGATATGAAGTCTCCAACAAGTTCTATAGCTGCAAGATGGAGGAGAATAGTTCTGTCAATGAACACATACTCAAAATGTCTGGGTATCATAACCACTTGACTCATCTGGGAGTTGATCTTCCAGTTGATAGTGTTATTGACAGAGTTCTTCAATCATAGCCACCAAGCTACAAAGGCTTCGTGATAAACTATAATATGCAAGGTATGAATAAAACAATTCCCGAGCTCTTCGCAATGTTAAAGGCCACAGAGGTAGAAATCAAGAAGGAGCATTAAGTGTTGATGGTTAACAAGACCACTAGTTTCGAGAAAACGGGCAAGGGAAAGAAAGGGAACTTCAAGAAGAATGGCAAGCAAGTTGCCACTCCCGGGAAGAAGCCCAAAGCTGGATCTATGCCTGAAACTGAGTGCTTCTACTGCAAAGGGAATGGTCACTGGAAACGGAACTGCCCCAAATACTTGGCGAATAAGATGGATGGCAAAGTGAACAAAGGTATATTTGATATACATGTTATTGATGTGTACCTTACTAAGGCTCGTAGCATTGCCTGGGTATTTGCTACTGGTTCGGTTGCTCATATTTGTAACTCAAAATAGGAGCTGCGGAATAAACGAAGATTGGCTAAGGATGAGGTGATGATGCGCATCGGAAATGGTTCCAAGGTCAATGTGATCGCCGTCGGCACGCTACCTCTACATCTACCTTTGGGATTAGTTTTAGACCTCAATAATTGTTATTTGGTGCTCGCGTTGAGCATGAACATTATATCTGGATCATGTTTATTGCGAGATGGTTACTCATTTAAATTACAGAATAATTGTTGTTCTATTTATATGAGTAATATCTTTTATGGTCATGCACCCTTGATGAATGGTCTATTCTTGTTGAATCTCAATCGTAGTGATACACATATTCATAATATTTATGGTCATGCACCCTTGATGAATGGTCATGCACTTCTCCTCCTCTCTCTCGGTGGCGCCGGAGTGCCATTGGGAGGGGAATCATCGCCGCGGTGATCGTCTTCATCAACATCACCATCCTCATCTCTTTTATGCGGTCCACTCTCCCGCACCCCGCTGCAATCCCTACTTGAACATGGTGCTTTATGCCACATATTATGATCCAATGATGTGTTGCCATCTTATGATGTTTTGAGTAGATATCCTTTGTCTTTGGGTTGATTGATGATCTAGATTGGTATGAGTTGTATGTTTTATTTTGGTGTTGTCCTATTGTGCCCTACGCGTCGCGCAAGCGTGAGGGATTCCCGCTATAGGGTGTTGCAATACGTTCATGATTCACTTATAGTGGGTTGCTTGAGTGACATAAGCATAAACCCGAGTAAGGGGGTTGTGGCGTATGGGATAAAGGGGACTTGATATGTTAATGCTATGGTTGAGTTTTACCTTAATGATCTTTAGTAGTTGCGGATGCTTGCTACATTTCCAATCATAAGTGCATATGATCCAAGAAGAGAAAGTATGTCAGCTTATGCCTCTCCCTCATATGAAATTGCAATGACGACCACCGGTCTTGTTAACAATTGCCTAGGACAGTTCCGCACACTGACCCATCATTATTCCACACTCGCTATTTATAATATTTAGTAATATATTCTAACTTTATGATAACAACACCTACTTTTATATTTTAGCTCTACGATACCATGCAAAGTTATCCTCTTCATACCCACAACATAGTTTTATTTCTCGTTTCTAGTTGGAAGCAAATGTTCGGTATACGTAGAGTCGTATCAGCGGCAGATAGGACTTGAGAGAATATTTGATCTTACGTTTAGCTCCTTGTGGGTTCTACACTCCATACTTATCACTTCCACCTTTGGGAATTGCTACGATAATTCCCTGCACTTGGGGATTATCAAGCTCTTTTCTGGCGTCGTTGCCGGAGAGCAATAGCGTGGGGTTGATATTCACGTGTGTGCTTGTTTGCTTTCTTCATTAAGTAGTTTTTGCTTTACCTTTTTGATTTGCTTAGTTGTGGGTGAAACATACAAAAAAAATCAAAAAAAATGAAAATACAAAAAGATGCACTTGCCTCATATGCCTAAAAAAAGTTTTTCAAAAAGAGAAGTTTTTTTAGAAAAGGAGGAAGACCCCTAGCCTCTGCATCTGGGCGATGCATACAACCACTTTATTAATTATTCTCAAAAGACCTTACAAAGAAAAATAGCAGTAAGTCTGAAGCCACCATCTAGGCAACATCTGTTGCTACCCCTATTCATTTGATGAAGGGATGCTGATAGTCTGGGCCAAATACCAAAAAGACCTCGCAGCCAAACCTAACATCTAAGACCCGAGTTCCCATCCAGGATGCCTGCCGGGTATGGGTCACCCATCGGTCCGGCGCACTCCTCAACTAGGACGCCTGCCAGGTATGAGGCCGTCGCAGCCACCTGCCACCAATCCATCTTCAGAGATGTACTGCTGCATCTACCTTGCCCGGTCTAGCCGCCGTCGACGCCACCATGACACCAGACAACGCCACCATCCTGCGCTCGTCCATCAACACACGCCCAGCAGCGAGACCCCGCTGGCTCCATGCCGCCGAGACCCGCCATTGTCGACGTGTCAGATGCAACGCCGCTCCTCCTTCGCGAACACCACCTTCTACCACTGGTCCTATCCCCTCCACCTGTAGATCCTCTGCACTCGCAACCGAGCCCCAGTGCCCCTGACGACACCTCCAAGAAGGTCATGACCCAAAAAGTGCCGCTGCCGCCAGATCCGAAAAGGATTGAAGGTTTTCACCCGGCCGGGGATCGGGGTGGGTAGATTGGTCCCTCAGCTGCACCTTCATGAAGGAAAGCAGCGCGCATGGGCGTCGCTGCCGCCGGGCCGGCTAGACTGGCCAAGGTTTCCCCCGGACCCAAAGTACACCACCAGGGCTCACCACCACCGGAGCCTGCAGGCGCAAACCACCGGGACGACAACAGAGGCAACAGGAGAAAGAGGAACCTCCAGATCTGACGCAACGGAGAACCGCGCCATGGCCGGACTCCACCAGCGACCCGCCATCCGCGCGGCCGAGTATGCTGGCCAGCGTTGCCTGTAGACGTCTCCAACCGCCGGACGGTGCCGCCTTGCCGATAGGGACGCCGCCCAAGGATCCGCAGGCCACCGATGCGATACTCCGACCCACAGGCCGACGAGATCGATCCGGGCACCGAGATCCCTGCCGCCACCTTCCTCGGCATCCATGCGGGCTTTGCCGGCGGCCGTCTCCGGTGGTGGCGAGGGACAGAAGGGGGATGAGGGGAGGCGGGCGGCGATAGATGGGATCACCCCCAAGTCGTCGGGGGCGACTCGAGGGCCGCGTGAGTTTCTCTCGATCCCTATGGTAGCTAGCTAGGACAACATATAAGCACACCACCCAAAAAGAAAAGTGATGATTGGAAAGTTATGCATTGGAGAAGTGAGGGTCGACCTTGAGCACTTGTGTTCATGCTCATGGAAACAATGTAGAATTTTTCATGGAAGTTTCTTTGTAAATAATTATCCCCTTGTATATATCCTTTCTATTATAAAAATAATGTGCCAAGCTCTGGTTTTAGGATGATTAGATTGCTTGTTTACTATGTGCAGTACAAAAACATAAACTTTGGCTGTAGCGCGTGAATTTACATTTTTTACTGGAAAGTCAAATGGGTCCGAAACTTTTTGCACATTAATTCTGTACAAATGTTTTAAATTTTCGTATTTTATTTAGAATTTTTGGATTTACATAAGTTTACTAAATTTCCAGATTACTACAGACTGTCCTTTTTTTGACAGATTATGTTTTCTATGTGTTGTTCGCTTATTTTGATGAATCTATGGGTAGTATCGGGGGGTATGAACCATGGTGAAGTTGGAATACAGTAGATATTATGCTAATACGAAATTGTAATGATTTTGCAACAATACCTAAATGTAGTGATTTGCTTTATTATACTAACGGATCTCACAAAATTTTTGTTAAATTTTTGTGTAGATGAAGTGTTCGAGGAACGAGGAGCTACCGATGCGAGAAGAATAAAGAGAGGCAAGAGTTCAAGCATGGGTATGCCCAAGGCACCCCAAGTAAATATTCCAAGGATACTCAAGCATCTAAGCTTGGGGATGCCCCGGTTGGCATCCCATCTTTCTTCTTCAACAATTATCGGTATACCTTGTTTTTTGTTTTGTTCACATGATTTGTGTCCTTTGTGTTTTTCTTTTTTATTTAGGAACCATGCTAGTATGAGATAGCCCTTCATTGATTTATAGAATGCTTCATGTGCTTCACTTATATCTTTTGAGTATGGTTACAGAATGCTTTGTGTGCTTCACTTATATATTTTGAGCTTGGATATTGGTTAGTCTATATTAATTGTAGAATGCTCCATGATCTTCACTTATATCTTTTGGAGTATGAATAATACTATCATCTAAAGTGGGTTTGTAAGAGTGTCAACTTTAGGAATTAGTGATCCCACTATTTTGGAGGGTGTCGAATCTTAGTGTGATATTTATGAAAGTGGATTTGGAAGAGTGTTAACTTTAGCTAGTAATGATTCCACTATTTTGGAAGAGGTTCCAACTGATTATGAGGACAAAGTTGCTATCTATGAATTAATGTGATGACATGTATGCTATAAATAATAATGTTAACCATGAAACTTGTCATCATGATTTTAATTTTCAATTGGATTATGCCTCACATGATGGTTATTTTGTTGAGTTTGCTCCCACTATTCCGAATGAGAAGAATTTTTGCTTATGTGGAGAGTAGTAAAATTTCTATGCTTGTAGATCATGAAAAGAATGCTTTATGTGATGGTTGTATTGTTAAACTCATTCATGATTCTACTTAAAATTATTATGAGGGAGGAATATATGCTTGTAGGAGTTGCAATAATATCAAGTTTCCTCTCTATATGCTTAAAGTTTTGAAGTTATACTTGTTTTGCCTTCCTATGCTAGTTGATTCTTGTTCCCTTAAATTGTGTGCTCAAAAAATCCCTAGGAATAGGAAGTGGATTAGGTTTAAATTTGCTAGTCATATTCTTCATGATGCTCTCTTTATGTTTCAATTTTTATCTTTTACGTGAGCATCATTGAAATCATCATGCCTAGCTAAAAGGCATTAAAGAAAAGCGCTTGTTGGGAGACAAACCAATATTTATGTTTACTGTTTTTGTGTGTCCACATGATTAAGATACTGTATTAATCATGTTTTATAGCTTTTGTTTCAATAAAGTGCCAAGTAAGACCTTTGGGAAGACTTGGGTGAAAGTTAATGTGATCTTGCTGTAAAAACAGAAACTTTGCGCTCACGAGATTAGCTGTCATATTTTAGAGAAGAGTGATTTTGAGTTGATTATTTTTGCAGAAGATTAATAGACAAATTACTCACATCCACCAATTTATTTCAGAATTTTTGGAGTAGCAGAAGTATGGTTGTTGTTCAGATCATTACAGACTATTCTGTTTCTGGCAGATTCTATTCTTAATGCATAGTTTGCTTGTTTTCTAGTTTCTATGGCTTATATTGCTCAATATAAATTGTAGAAATGATATGGTACAGTAGGCATTTTGTGAGAAAAATTATGAATCTTATCTTTGACAGTACCAAAGTGAATGGTTTACTCTCTATCATACTAACCTATCTCACGAAGTTCCGTTAAGTTTTGTGTGATTGAAGTTTTCAAGCTTTGAGTGAGATATTGATATGAGGAGAATAAGGAGTGGAAAGACCCTAAGCTTGGGGATGCCCAAGGCACCCCAAGGTAATATTCAAGGAAGACTCAAGCGCCTAAGCTTGGGGATGCCCCAGAAGGCATCACCTCTTTCGTCTTCAAAACTATCGGTATACCTTACTCGAAGCTATATTTTTATTCATCACATGATATGTGTTTTGCTTGGAGCGTATTTTCATTTTACTTGATGTTTGAATAAAATCATTGGATCTGAAATCTTGAATGAAAAAGAATCCTCCCATGGCTAGTTAATTATTTGACTACTCAGTGTTCTTCACTTATATCTTTTTGGAGTAGTTTGCCATTTACACACGTGCTTCACGTATATCCTATGAGTAAATGGTTGAATGAATTGAATATCATAAATCTAAATTTATATATGTTTCATATGCTTATAAGATGGGGAGTAATGACTTCACACATATTAAGTATAGGTAGTAAGCTTATTGAAAGTCAGCAAACGCAGCATTGGTCACTTGAACAATTCATGAAAGAATATTAAAGGAAGAGAGATTTCACATATACATATACTATCTTGGACATCGTTTGTAATTGTGAGCACTCATTAAAATATGACATGCTAAAAGGTTGATGTTGGACAAGGAAGACAACTTAATGGTTTATGTTTTCATATATCCTAAACGTTATATTGTCTTGGATGATCCAACATGTTGAGCTTGCCTTTCCCTCTAATGCTAGCCAAATTCTTTGCATCAAGTAGAGATACTACTTGTGCTTCCAAACATCCCTTAAACCAGTTTTGCCATGAGAGTCCACCATACCTACCTATGGATTGAGTAAGATCCTTCAAGTACGTTTTCATCGTGCATGCAATAAAAATTGCTTCTTAAATATGTATGATCTATTAGTGCGAGGAAAATAAGCTTTATACGAACTTGTGATAGGGAAGAAATAAAAGTGACAGACTGCATAATAAAGGTCTTTATCACAAGCGGCAATATAAAGTGACGTTCTTTTGCATTAAGATTTTATGCATCCAACCATAAAAGCGCATGACAACCTATACTTCCCTCTGCGAAGGGCCTATCTTTTACTTTTATCTTCTACCCTTATACAAGAGTCATGGTGATCATCACCTTTCCTTTTTACACTTTTTCCTTTGGCAAGCACTTTGTGTTGGAGCGATCCGGATATATATATATATATCCACTTGGATGTAGGTTTTCATAATTTTTTATTGTTGACATTACCCTTGAGGTAAAAGGTTGGGAGGGAAACTATAAGCCCCTATCTTTCTTTATGTCCGATTGAAACTTTGAAACCATAAATATCACATGAGTGTTAGCAATTGTGAAAGATTAAATGATAGTCGAGTATGTGGAGTTTGCTGAACCAAAGCTCTTACATAGACCCTTCCCAAAAATAAGATGAATTGCAATTCTTTGATGACTAAGAGCATGGTTTGTTAGTTTTCAAGAAAGTTCATGATCTATACTTTAATTTGTGAATAGCTTGTTACTTGATCATGAAAAGTTTTATGAGTTGAGCTACTATTATGATATATAATGATGCTAGAAAAAGTGATTGAAACTATCACTGATCAAACTTAAGCGCTTGCTAGCATTCACACTAAATAAATTATTTCTTTTATCATTTACCTACTCGAGGACGAGCATGAATTAAGCTTGGGGATGCTGATACGTCTCCAACGTATCTATAATTTATGAAGTATTCATGCCATGTTTACAATAGTTTTATATGATTTTAGTATGATTCGATTAGAACTAATCCGGACTGACGCTGTTTTCAGCAGAACTACCGTGGTGTTGTTTTTGTGCAGAAATAAAAGTTCTCGAATGCGCTGAAAATCAAAGGAGCTTTTTTGGGAAAATATAAAAAATACTGGAACAAAAATCTACCGGAGGGGAGTCCCGTGGGCTCCACGAGGGTGGGGGCGCGCCCCTGTGCCTCGTGGACTCCCTGGGAGGCCCTCTTGACTTGTCTTTGATGCCAACCTATTCTATAAATACCCAAACCTCCAGAAAATAACCTAGATCAGAAGTTCCGCCGCCGCAAGCCTCTGTAGCCACAAGAAATCAATCTAGGCCCTCTCTAGCACCCTGCCGGAGGGGGCCATCATCACCGGAGGCCATGGAGGAGGATCTCGGAGGGTCCATCATCGCCATGAAGGCCAAGGACCAGAGGGAGAACCTCTCCCCATCTAGGGGGGAAGCCATGGAGGAGGAAGCACAAGGGGGAGAACTTCTCCTCCTCTATCTCGATGGCACTGGAGTGCCATCGGGAAGGGAATCATCGCCGCGGTGATCGTCTTCATCAACATCACCATCATCATCACCATCCTCATCTCTTTTACGCGGTCCACTCTCCCGCACCCCACTGTAATCCCTACTTGAACATGGTGCTTTATGCCACATATTATGATCCAATGATGTGTTGCCATCTTATGATGTTTTGAGTAGATATCCTTTGTCTTTGGGTTGATTGATGATCTAGATTGGTATGAGTTGTATGTTTTATTTTGGTGCTGTCCTATTGTGCCCTGCATGTCGCGCAAGCGTGAGGGATTCCCGTTGTAGGGTGTTGCAATACGTTCATGATTCGCTTATAGGGGTTGCTTGAGTGACAGAAGCATAAACCCGAGTAAGGGGGTTGTTGCGTATGGGATAAAGGGGACTTGATATGTTAATGCTATGGTTGGGTTTTACCTTAATGATCTTTAGTAGTTGTGGATGCTTGCTAGAGTTCCAATCATAAGTGCATATGATCCAAGAAGAGAAAGTATGTTAGCTTATACCTCTCCCTCATATGAAATTGCAATGATGACCGCCGGTCTTGTTAACAATTTCTTAGGACAATTCCGCACACCGACCCATCATTATTCCACACTCGCTATTTATAATACTTAGTAATATATTCTAACTTTATGATAACAACACCTACTTTTATATTTTAGCTCTCCGATACCATGCAAAGTTATCCTCTTCATATCCACAACATAGTTTTATTTCTCATTTCTAGTTCGAAGCAAACATTCGGTGTACGTAGAGTTGTATCAGTGGCAGATAGGACTTGAGAGAATATTTGATCTTACCTTTAGCTCCTTGTAGGTTCGACACTCCATACTTATCACTTCCACCTTTGGGAATTGCTATGATGATTCCCTGCACTTGGGGATTATCAATACATACCGATGTATGCGGTCCAATGAGTGTTGAAGCATGCGGGGGTATCATTATTTTCTGACTTTCACAGATGATTTAAGTAGATACGGGTATATCTACCTGATGATGCACAAGTCTGAAACATTTGAAAAGTTCATAGAATTTCAGAGTGAAGTGGAGAATCATCGTAACAAGAAAATAAAGTTTCTACGATCTGATCGTGGAGGCGAATATTTGGGTTACAAGTTTGGCCTTCATTTAAAATAATGTGGAATTGTTTCACAACTCACGCCACCTGGAACACCATAGCGTAATGGTGTGTCCGAATGTCATAATAGTACTTTATAGGATATGGTGTGTTCTATGATGTCTCTTATCGTTTTGGGATTATGCATTAGAGACAGCCGCATTCACGTTAAATAGGGCAGCGTCTAAATCCATTAAGTTGACACCGGATGAACTATGGTTTGGCAAGAAACCTAAGCTGTCATTTCTCAAAGTTTGGGGTTGTGACATTTATGTCAAAAGGTTTCAGCCTGATAAGCTCGAACCAAAATCAGAGAAGTGTGTCTTCAGAGGATACCCTATGGAAACAATTGGGTACACCTTCTACCACATATCCGAAGGCAAGATCTTTTTTGCCAATAATGGATCCTTTCTAGAGAAGGAGTTTCTCTCGAAAGAAGTGAGTGGGAGGAAAGTAGAACTTGATGAGGTAACTGTACCTCCTCTCGAATTGGAAAGTAGCACATCAGAGAAAACCGTTCCCGTGATGCCTACACCAACTAGAGAGGAAGCAAATGATAATGATCATGAAACTTTAGATCAAGTTGCTACTAAACTTCGTAGGTCAAGCAGAGCATGATCCGCACCAAAGTGGTATGGTAATCCTGTTCTGAAAGTCATGTTATTAGACCAAGGCAAACCTATGAACTATGAAGAAACTATGATGAGCCTGGATTCCGAGAGATGGCTTGAGGCCATGAAATCTGAGATAGGATCCATGTATGAGAACAAAGTGTGGACTTTGGTGGACTTTCCCGATGATCGGCAAGCCATTGAGAATAAATGGATCTTCAAGAAGAAGACATACGCTGATGGTAATGTCACCATCTACAAAGCTCGACTTGCCGCGAAAGGTTTTCGACAAGTTCAAGGGGTTGACTACGATGAGACTTTCTCACCCGTAGCTATGTTTAAGTCAGTCCGAATCATGTTAGCAATTGTTGCAATTTATAATTATGAGATCTAGCAAATGGAAGTCAAAACTGCATGCCTTAATGGATTTCTTAAAGAAGAGTTGTATATGGTGCAACCAGTAGGTTTTGCCGATCCTAAAGGTGCTAACAAAGTGTGCAAGTTCCAGCGATCCATCTATGGACTGATGCAAGCATCTCGGAGTTGGAATATACGCTTTGATGAGGGATCAAAGCATATGGTTTTATACAGACTTACGGTGAAGCCTGTATTGACAAGCAAGTGTGCAAGCTCCAGCGATCCATCTATGGACTGGTGCAAGCATCTTGGAGTTGGAATATACGCTTTGACGAGGGATCAAAGCATATGGTTTTATACAGACTTATGGTGAAGCCTGTATTTACAAGAAAGTGAGTGGGAGGTCTGTAGCATTTCTGATATTATATGTGGATGACATATTGTTGATTGGAAATGATATAGAATTTCTGGATAGCATAAAAGGATACTTGAATAAGAATTTTCAATGAAAGACCTCGGTGAAGCTGCTTACATATTAGGCATCAAGATCTATAGGGATAGATCGAGACGCTTAATAGGACTTTCACAAAGTGCATACCTTGGCAAAGTTTTCAAGAAGTTCAAATTAGATCAGTCAAAAAAAGAGTTCTTGCCTGTTTTGCAAGGTGTGAAGTTGAGTAAGACTCAAAACCCAACCACGGCAGAAGATAGAGAGAGAATGAAAGTCATTCCCCATGCCTCAGCCATAGGTTCTATAAAATATGCCATGCTGTGTACCAGACCTATTTGTGTACCTTGCCATGAGTTTGGCAAGGGGGTACAATAGTGATCCAGGAGTAGACTAGACAACGGTCAAAATTATCATTAGTTACCTAAGAGGACTAAGGAAATATTTCTCGGTTATGGAGGTGATAAAGAGTTCATCGTAAAGATTTACATGATGCAAGCTTTGACACTGATTCAGATGACTCTAAGTGTCAATCTGGATAAATATTGAAAGTGGGATCAATTAGCTAGAGTAGCTCCATACAGAGCATTGTAGACATAGAAATTTGCAAAATACATATGGATCTGAATGTGACAGACCCGTTGACTAAACTTCTCGCACAAGCAAAACATGATCACACCTTAGTACTCTTTGGATGTTAATCACATGGCAATGTGAACTAGATTATTGACTCTAGTAAACCCTTTGGGTGTTGGTCACATGGCGATGTGAACTATGGGTGTTAATCACATGGCTATGTGAACTAGATTATTGACTCTAGTGCAAGTGGGAGACTGATGAAAAAAATGCCCTAAAGTCAATAATAAAACTGTTATTATTATATTTCCTAAATCATGATAAAGTTTTATTATTCATGCTAGAATTGTATTGACCGAAAACTTAAATACATGTGTGGATACATAAACAAATACCGTGTCCCTAGTGAGCCTCTACTAGACTAGCTCGTTGATGAAGGATGGTTAAGGTTTCCTAACCATAGACATGTGTTGTCATTTGATAACGGGATCAGATCATTAGGAGAATGATGTGATGGACAAGACCCATCCGTTAGCTTAGCATATTGATCGTCTACTTTATTGCTATTGCTTTCTTGATGACAAATACATATTCTTCGACTATGAAATTATGCAACTCCTGGATACCATAGGAATACCTTGTGTGCTATCAGACGTCACAACATAACTGGGTGATCATAAAGATGCTCTACATGTATCTCTGAAGGTGTTTGTTGAGTTGGCATAGATCGAGATTAGGATTTCTCACTGCGAGTATCGAAGAGGTATCTCCGGGCCCTCTCGGTAATACACATCATAAGAAACCTTGCAAGCAAAGTGACTAAGGAGTTAGTTGCAAGATGATGTATTACAGAATGAGTAATTAGACTTGCCGGTAACAAGATTGAACTAGGTATGAATATACCGACGATCGAATCTCGGGCAAGTAACATACCGATGGACAAAGGGGATTACGTATGTTGTCATTAGGTTCGACCATAAAGATCTTCGTAGAATATGTAGGAGCCAATATGGGGATCCAAGTTCCACTATTGGTTATTGATTGGAGAGGTGTCTTGGTCATGTCTACATAGTTCTCGAACTCGTAGGGTCCGCACACTTAACGTTCATTGACGATATAGTGTTATATGAGTTATATGATTTGGTGACTGAATGTTGTTCGGAGTCTCGTATGACATCATGGACATGATGAGGAGTGTCGAAATGGTCGAGAGGTAAAGATTGATATATAGGACCATGGTATTTGGACACTGAAAGTGTTCCGGAGTGCACCGGGTAGTCGTGGGGTCACCAGAAGGGGTTCTAGATACCCCCGATAAGTGTATGGGCCTAATGGGCCAAAGGAGGGGACAGACCAGCCCACTAGGGGGCTGGGGTGCTCCTCTCCTTGGCTGGCCGGCCCTAGGGGATGGAAAGGGGAGGGGTGGCTCCTCCTAACTTTCCCTCCTCAAGAGAGAAAGGAAAGGGGGGGGCACCTCCTTCTTCCTTCCTCGTGCACTTATATAAGGAAGGGGGGCACCACTTGGGGAGGACCCCAACTAGGTTTTGGCCTACTTGGGGGCGCCTCCTGGCTGCTCTCTCCTTCCTCACCTATATATATGTGGGAGGGGGACGCCTAGCACAACACAACATTGTCTTAGTCATGTGTGGCGCCCCCCTCCACCGTTTACACCCCCGGTCATATTTTCATAGTGCTTAGGCGAAGCCCTGCGGAGATAGCTTCACCACCACCGTCACCATGCCATCGTGCTGCCGGAACTCATCCACTCCCTCGCCGTATTGTTGGATCAAGAAGGCGGAGGACGTCACCGAGCTGAACATGTGTTGAACGCGTAGGTGCCGTACGTTCGGTACTCGATCGGTTGGAGCACGAAGAAGTTCGACTACATCAACGGCGTTAACAAATGCTTCCGCTTATGGTCTATGAGGGTACGTAGACACACTCTCCCCTCTCATTGCTATGCACCTCCATGGATAGATCTTGTGTGTGCATAGTTTTTTTTTTCCATGCAACATTTCCCAAAAGCAAGTTGCACTCGTTGGGCAGGGAGAACAAGAATAGTTTCATCCACATACTGGATAACTGGAAATTGAGGGTAGGACTGACTTGTAATGGGAGGTTCAATTAATTTGTTTCTCATGGCCTCATTAAGAATGGATTGCGGAAGATCGGCTGCCAGAACAACGAGAAGAGGGGGGAGGATCTCCCTGCCTTACTCCTTTTTTCAGTGAAAAACTTTCCCTGGTATATCATTAAAAAGCACTGAGGAGTTTCTAGAGGATAAAATCATATTCATCTAAAAAATTACAATCTTTTATTTTCAGATCTATAAACCAAAAAAGCCAAAAAATATTTTATCTTTTGTTTAGTTTTATCTATCTCTATCAGAACTCACGTTTGCAGTTGACCGTGAAGGGATTGACAACCCCTTTTATCGCGTTGGGTGCAAGTGTTTGATTGTTTGCGCAGGTGCATAGATTGGGGACTTGCTTGTACCTCCTACTGGATTGATACCTTGGTTCTCTAACTGAGGGAAATACTTATCTCTACTTTGCTACATCACCCTTTCCTATTCAATGGAAAAACCCTGCAAGCTCAAGAAGTAGCAGCATCCACTTCGGCATATTCCCTGGCTCTGGGTCGTTCCCTTCCTAGGTCGTGCCGTTGTCCACCACCTTGGTGCTCTCGGGAGGTACGACATCGTCAACGTGGTCAACGAACGATAGCCATCAGAAGAGGATTGTAAGTGGAGAGGCTGACAGATGGGTCCATGGCCGCACGCAAGGAAATTCCCCCTTATTACGCACAAAATAATGATTCCTCCACCCGACTTTATATTCACACGAAAAGAACTACCTTCTTACCCTCTGACAGCTGGGACCCACCAGGTTGAAGGGAAGATAGCGTTATCTGCCTGGCCGCGAACGTGTACGTACATAGCGGTCGATCGGTCTCTCTGTAGTGACATACCATGGCCGAGTAAGGAGCGACACGTGTTGAAGTAGAGGCACCGATGTAGCATGTCATGCAGTCCTGTCTATATTGTGTACACGTACGTACAACCATGCTGCAAGATAGTAAATATGGCTATGTACGTAAATACGAGAGGGGTCTTAACGCGTACATCGACGTCATCCTATTCATCGGAAGCCAACTGGCTTGGACGGAATAGACGGAACGGGGTCTAGCGTACCGCAAAACAGAGGAAAACGGCCTTTTGTTTGACCGTGTACGGTCGAAATGGGGTCTTGTTCATCGGGAAGGGTCTGGCCTACCGCAGAACATAGGAAATGGACTTGTGTTCGAGCTCCGACGGTCGAAACGGGGTGTTTTTGATCGGGAGGGGTGCGGCATACAACAGAAGGGAGGAAACGGACTTGTGTTGGAGCGCCTATGGTCGAAATGGGGTCCTGTTCATCGGAAGGGGTGTGGCGTACCACAAAATGAGACTCCATGGGCTACTGTTCATCCACCATCGACTTCCTCTAGCCTCCACCTGCTACTGTTCATCCATCGTCGACTTCCTCCTGCCTCCACTAGCTACTGTTCACGCACGGGGTCCTGTTCATCCAGCCTCCAGTGGCTACCGTTCAACCAGACCTCCACGGGGTCCTGTTCATCCTTCCCTCCACGGGGTCCTATTCAACCAGCCCTCCACAGGGTCCCTCCACCGGCTACTGTTTATCCACCCTCACCTCCTCGATCGGGGTCCTGTTCATCCAGCGGCAACGGCCTCTACTACCACGGGTCCTGTTCATCCAACCCCCACCAGGAACTGTTCATCCCACCCCCACTAGGAATTGTTCGTCCAACCCCCAACATCGCTCATTGCTCATCAGGAGGCAGTAGGTTTTATCGGCTTCAGTTAGAAGCAGTAGCAAAGGAACCACTCGATCGGGTTCAGTTAACAACCAGGGATCGATCGATTGCTTGGGGTTCAGTAACGCATAGCCAGTGCCATCGCTCGGGTTCAGTAAGTGAATGCCTCGCTCGGGTTCAGTTAGAGCCCAAGGCCTCGCACCCACGCACGTACGTATATGAGAGAAACGCGCAATCCCTCCGATCATCGCTCGACCCCGACCACCCACCGTAACCGGGAACTCCCTGAAATTTTCCTCGCCCTTTCTACTACCACAATTTTTCCCATCATGGATGGCCCAAAGAATGTCATGCATGTGCGTCTCCGGCCCGCCCAGGACAAAAAGCCATTTTCTTGCATGATTTTTTGTCATAGAAGTAGGAACCCACCACATCTATGATGATACCGGGTTTTGTCACAATTATCGTCATAGAAGTGTCATAAACACGACAGAAAAAATTCGTTCGGACCAAAATGTCACGGATGTGTCTTTTTATGTAGTGCTTGACCTTATTAATAAACGGCTTGATGAGGCGCAAGGTAAGCCCTGTGAGAAGATGTGTACGTGCTTGACGCAGGATATTTATGATCTGGACTGTATGCTAATCCCTTATCTTGATGATCCTGTAGCTGTTGTCACCGAGGTAGAGGGCTTGAAGGAGGCCCTGAAGAAAGCCGAGGCTGGGGCAGCCGTGAAGAAGATGGCCGCTGAGAAAGCGGTGGCCGAGCTTGAGGAGGCCAAGCTTGCTTTTGAACGACACAAGGCTCGAGTGATAAAAGTCCAAGTGGAGCTCCAGGATGCCACCGAGAAGCTGGAGGCCCTTGAGAAGGGGCAGAAGGAGCAATCCTCTCGGCTATCCAAGGCGGAGAAGGAGCTCCAGGAGGCGGGGACTGATGCGTAGGGTGTCCGGGAAGAGCTCCGCCAAGTCGCGCAAATTGCAAATGGTAAGAAATACTTACTGCAGAGTGTGTTCGGAGGCAACAAGTTTGCCCTGATGATGCGGGTCTAGCGCTCCGCAGGCGTCTTCACCGATCTTCCGAAGAATGTTGGGGCCGCGGTGAGGTACTATGCCACCTTCGAGGAGGACTCCTTGAAGCGACTCTTCTAGTCATAGTTTCCTAATTTCGAGCGTCCTCCTCTCCTCAGTGATCAGATGAAGTAGCAGATGGAGATGCATTGGATGTCCGAGCTGGCCGTGAAGGACCTCTGTGTCAGTCCGTGGCATGCTGAACCCCTTCCGGATGCCTACTTCGGCCTTGTGCAGGAGCTGCGGGAGGTGCCACTCCAGATTAACGTCGTAAAGTGGTTAGCGTGCCTTGAGGGAGCAAGGCTTGCATTTGCAAAGACCATGGTGCACTGGCCGAAGATTAATCCACTGGAGATGGCCACTCGTCCTCCGCCAAAGGGGAAGGAGCATCGCTGCCCTGAGCAGTATTTCGCGTAGGTGATGACCGGTGCGTGAGCGATAGAGGGCCAGTGTTGATGTAATGCTTGAATAATCGTATTAAGTGTGTACCAAGTGGACCTTGTGCTTTATTATGCATCTGCCTGACTTGTTTTATATTGCCATGATTTAATTTTGACTCCTGTGTGGTCATATGTTTATTCTGAAAGCTACCAGTCATCGGCATCAACTCCCATGTGAATATCACGAGGGGTGTTCGTCTCTGCACTGTTAACCTTAGCCAACATCTTGGTGCCTGGAGGCGGTAGTGCGGGAGCGAAACCAGGCGATCAGGATATTCAGTTTTATTGCTTTCACTTAGCCGTAGGAGCTTGACGGTGGGGACTAGGGACTAGCCCCCGGTGTATTGAGATGTACTTGGGGATCAAAACCTGCCCTTTGCGATCACATGGTTTGTGTTAAGACGAACCCTTCATGTGACACGGCGAAATCGCCAATGATTTTCAGAGTCAAACCTCGTCATCGGATCACGGACCCGTTCGCGCTTACTATGACAGTCAATTTGCAGCTTTTTCCTCCTGAGGTACTTGACTGGGCAAACCAGAAGTATAATCACAGGGGTTCTCCCTTTGCCCTCTTAGTCGAACGTGCGGAACATAACAGGCAAGCACAGGAGCTGGGTAACCCAACTATTGACCCAAGACATAGTTTGGAACAGGTACATATAGTGCAATATCCGAGACACCGAACACCTAGCGGAAAGTGGTGCCGGACTTGAAGATATTGAGTTGATATATAAATCGAACTCTTGACTAGTTAATATATTTTCATGCCGGGTTGTTTGAAGAGCGAGTGGGGAATCTGGAAAGAGACAGAAAAAATTGCAAGACGCGGATATCCGAACACCATAAAGGTATTTTTATTATTTCTCATCGGCTTGGGATGTCTAACCGTACAATTCGAACTGCGAAGGTAGTACTTGTAAGAGAAAAAGAAAAAGTAAGTTACAGAGTAAAGGTTGACGCAGGGCCTTGATGCGTGAGTTGAAGCCTTCACTGTGCCCTGCTGCACATCTGCGCATTTGCTTCTGATAGGTGGAGGTTGGGACCTTCGATGAGACCCTAATGGGCGAGGACCCTGTCGATGGAGCTTTATGCTTTGGGGTATCCGAAATTGGTCCCCTGGTTGTCCGAAGACGAGGTAATTCCTAAGTTCGGTTTAACCGAACATGTACTTCGGATTAATGTGTGCCTCATGGCTGCCCATGGTATTTTGAGTGCGAAGTTGCGCTAACGAGGCACGTGGAGAATGAAGAATGTGGGTGTGCCATGGGGCGTGTATCACTATTTGCGGCGAACGCATGCGGGTTCCCATGACGGGGAATGGGTTCGAACCCATTTACTATTGTCCCCGGTCTTTACGGTCGGCATCCGGGCCTATATGGGCCGGTGTGGTCTTCGGCCGCTAGGGCTGCAGTGTGCTCTTCGGTTCGAAGTGAGCGTTCTGTGTTGTCGTTGATAGTTATGACACCCAAGGGACCAGACATTTTTAACTTGTGGTACACGTAATGCGGAACAACATTTAATTTGGCGAACGTTGTTCGGCCGAGAAGGGCGTGATAGCCACTGCGAAAAGGTTCAATATCGAAGATCAAGTCCTCGCTTCAGAAGTTATCCGGAGATTCGAACAGTACTTCAAGAATCACGATACCCGTGCAGCGGGCCTCCACTCCCGGAGTGACTCCTTTAAAGGTGGTGTTACTGGGTTTCATCCTTGATGGGTCAATCCCCATTTTCCTCACTGTATGTTCGTATATCAGATTGAGGCTACTACCTCCGTCCATTAGGACTCTAATGAGGTGGAATCCATCGATGATGGGGTCGAGCACTAAGGTTGTAGACCCTCCATGGCGTATGCTGGTGGGATGATCCTTGCGATCAAACGTGATCGGGCGAGCTGGCCATGGATTGAACTTCGGTGCTACTGGCTTGACGGAATATACGTCCCCTAGTGCTCGCTTCCTCTACTTCTTTGGTATGTGGTTTGTGTACATCATGTTTACCCTATTGGCCTCGGAAGGGAAGGGTTTCTAGCCCCCACTATTCGGCCTGTGGGGCTCATCATCATCCTCGCTTCACGGGCTTTTGCCCGAGTCTTTGGCTATGAGCTTGCCGGCCTGTTTGATCATCCAACAATTTCGGTTGGAGTGGTTGGTGCGCTTCTCTAACGTTCCATGGATCTGACAAGGCCTGTCCAAATTTTTGTCCAATTTAAACGGGCCATCGCCGTTGCCTTTAGGGGCTTTCTTTCGGGGTCCGGACTTCTGGTTTCGGAATCCGGCATTTACTGCTGTATCCTCGCCCTCGCTATCATTGTGGCGACATTTATTCTTGTTGTGTCAGGGTTTTCCATTTCCGTCCCAAACCTCAGATGTACTGGGTGTGTCTGGGTTGGTGTTTTTGTGGGAAAGCCAATTGTCTTCACCTACGCAGAAGCGGGTCATGAGGGAAGTAAGGGCTGCCATAGTTCTTGGTTTGTCCTGGCCGAGCTGCCATACAAGCCGTTCATCCTGGACACTATGCTTAAAGGCAGCCAAGGCTCCGGCATCCGGACAGTCAACGATCTGATTTTTCTTGGTCAGGAGTCGGTTCCAAAACTGTCGGGCAGATTCTTCGGTTTGTTGCGTGATGCAATTTAGGTCGTCAACATCCAGAGGCCGGACATAGGTGCCCTCAAAGTTTACTCGAAAAGAGTCCTCAAGCTCTTCCCGGCAACCTATAGAGTCTTCGGGAAGGCTGTTCAACCAGTGTCGAGCTGGGCCTTTAAGCTTTAGCGGCAAATATTTTTAATGGCGTGGAGGTCATCTCCTCGGGCCATGTGGATGTGGAGGAGGAAATCGTCTATCCATACGGATGGATCTGTGGTTCCGTCGTATGGTTCGATGTTCACAGGCTTGAAGCCTTCCGGGTATTGATGTTGCATTACCCTCTCTGTGAAGCACAAGGGGTGTGCGGCGCCCCGAACACGGGCTATATTTTGTTAAAGGTCTTCGGCCCTCCGAATCTGCTGCTGCTCCTGGATTCTATCGTTGCAGTTTAACTGATCATAGTATCCTTCCTGGTAAGCGGGCAGGTCTTCTCTGGGTCCGTGAATGGACCTGGTGCGACCTCCGCGGGCATCTAGGTCATGGCGGAGGTCATACTCGTAAGTGGGCCATGCTTGATCCTTGCCATAGTGCCGACGTGCGGCGGCTGGGTGTTCGTCCTAATCAGCTTCTCTGTCATGCCCTCTAGGGGGGCGGTCTAGTTGTTCAGCGCTTGTGTATATTGGGTGTGTGGGATCTACGGCCTTGTCATCCAACTGCGGCAGGAGTCTTTGCTTGGGATAACTTTTGGTTGGCTGTTCGCGGCCATACCCTTCCTTAGCAGCTAGGACTTTAGTCCATCAGTTTTTGAGGGTATCCTATTTGTCTTTAATTTCGTATTTTTGCTTCTTTAGGCTGCGGGCAGTGGCTAAAACTAGCCTCCTCTTGAACCATTCTTGCTCCGGAGGATCTTCGGGGACGATGAAGTCGTCATCCTTGAGACTGATCTCCTCTTCGGAGAGTGGTAGGTAATTGCTATCCTTGGAGTCGTCGGGGTTTTCTGTATTGAGCAGGTCCTCCTGTCCCACGGGGTCATCCTGATGATGTTTGTTGGCTGCGTCTCCGGCGAGGTCATACGTATTATTTATGGTGCCGTTCTCCGCAGATTCCTCATTGCTCTCATGGCTCCGGCGTGGTTTTTATCGATGGTGTTGTTTTTAGTTTTTGGGTGGCTCATCTCTAGGCTTGACTTGGTCTTGATTAGGAGTGTCGTTGCCGTCCTTGGGGTGTCCACAATATAGATGTCGTAGGTGGATGTGGCCGACCAGCGGCCGGTGACCGAGGGGGGGGGGGGCAACATCGGCATTGGCCGTGGCTCTATCCTCCTCGTCCATGTATTTGGCATTCTCCGAATTATAGTCTAGCCTATCGGTTAAATCATCGATAGTGGCTACCAAATGGGTGGTGGGTTGGATGCAAAATTCCCTATGATACGCCTCGAAGGGTTGGTGGTTGAAGACGGAGGGCAGGTCCTCCTGGATGGTCATTTTCTGGATTCGGTCTAATGCCTCGTTTACCATTGCAAGGGTCACCGAATTCGATGGTTCCGGGCCGAATTCAGTTGTGACGGGGTGGGGGCAGTCAATGTCCAAGCAGGTCCTTGATTCCCGCTATCTGCGGTAAGCTCAGGGTGAGGAATCGGGTCCTTGAAGGGGTCTGGCACATCACTAGAGGTCAGGGACGGGCTTTGGTCCTTGCTCGTAGCTTCCCCATCAGGGTTCGGGATTGAGCCGTGATAACCCACAAGTGTAGGGGATCGCAACAGCTTTCGAGGGTAAAGTATTCAACCCAAATTTATTGATTCGACACAAGGGGAGCCAAAGAATATTCTTGAGTATTAGCAGTTGAGTTGTCAATTCAACCACACCTGGATAACTTAGTATCTGCAGCAGAGTATTTAGTAGCAAAAGTGGTATGATAATAAAGGTAACACTAGTAAAAGTAACGATAATAGTTTTTGGGTTTTTGTAGAAGTTGTAACAGTAGCAACGGAAAAGTAAATAAGCGTAGAACAATATGTGAAAAGCTCATAGGCAATGGATCAGTGATGGATAATTATGCCGGATGTGATTCCTCATGTAATAGCTATAACATAGGGTGACACAGAACTAGCTCCAGTTCATCAATGTAATGTAGGCATGTATTCCGTAAATAGTCATACATGCTTATGGAAAAGAACTTGCATGAAATCTTTTATCCTACCCTCCCGTGGCAGCGGGGTCGTAGCGGAAACTAAGGGATATTAAGGCCTCCTTTTAATAGAGAACCGGAACAAAGCATTATGTCACATCCCTAGCTCTGGTCTGTCTAGAGCTAGCATCTGTTGTTGCATCATGTTTAAATTTTCTCAGAAACTTGAAATGGGGACTAACAAACCCCAATACCACTGAGGGAGTCCTGGATTAGGGGGTGTCCGGATAGCCGAACTATCACCTTTGGCCGGACTCCTGGACTATGAAGATACAAGATTGAAGACTTTATCCCGTGTCCGGATGGGACTTTCCTTGGCGTGGAAGGCAAGCTTGGCGATATGGATATGTAGATCTCCTACCATTGTAACCGACTCTGTGTAACCCTAACCCTCTTCGGTGCCTATATAAACCGGAGGGTTTTAGTCCGTAGGACGAACAACAATCATACCATAGGCAAGCTTCTAGGGTTTAGCCTCTCTGATCTTGTGGTAGATCTACTCTTGTACTACCCATATCATCAATATTAATCAAGCAGGAGTAGGGTTTTACCTCCATCGAGAGGGCCCGAACCTGGGTAAAAACATCGTGTCCCTTGTCTCCTGTTACCATCCGCCTAGACGCACAGTTCGGGACCCCCTACCCGAGATCCGCCGGTTTTGACACCGACATTTGTGCTTTCATTGAGAGTTCCTCTATGTCGTCGCCATCAGGAAGGATGCCTCATCCCGTCTTTAAAGACGACACTGTTGCTAAAGGAGCTTTGGCTATCAGCCAAACTCTCCGGCTAGGCGGTTTCCTTATGACCGCCTGTCCGGCCACCGCGCCGACGATGACTTCTCGGGTCATCGAAAGCAATCTTCACGTTAGCTCGGAACTCGCCGAGCAGTTAGATCCGATGGAGCTCTCTTCGTTAAACGAGCTCTTGGATCGCATCGCCGCCCTGGGAGTCGCTATAGACTACGATCAGATTGGGCCTAAACCCGATCTGAGAGAGATCAACTCTCCCCAGGTTACCCACCATGTTGCCGTGGTTGAGGAGCAATACGGCGACCCTTCCTCTATTTTAAGGACTAGCTATGTACGGATTCCCGATCCCTCCATGCCGGATTCCCGCGGAGGGGAGGACGTAACTCAAGCCCTGAACCTAAAGTTAGGCAGCGGGCTAGATGCATTGGACAACATCCAAGAACCCAAGCTTCCAAGTTCGGAAACTTCTTGGCCCCTGAGCCTTAGATTGGATGGGGTTCCGGATTTAATTCCACCCGCCCACCCAAACATAAGCGATCTATCCCAAATCCGGCAAGAGCCCGCAGAAACAGTACACCATTACTGGGCCAGATTCCTCCTGGTTATGAACAGGTTAAAGGACTGCCGTGAGGAGGACACGATTTCATTCTTCCGCAATAATTGCACGGACAAGGGAATCCTCAACGCTGTAAGTCGTCGTGACATTACACGCTTCGCTGACTTGGCATCCATAGTAGGAAAGTACTATGAGATGGAAAGCGTCTGGAAAACTGAAATCAATTTTTGGGACAATCCGGCCCTGAATACAACCCCAGTCCAAAATAAAAGGGTGCATCATCGCCAGGCACCTGGGTTAAATACCAAAAAGCAAAAACCCTCTATAGGGCATGGAACCGTACTGGAGGGATGGCTCAATGGACCCTGCAAAATTCATAGTACAGAGGGCGCCACTCCAACTCATAGCCTTAGAGCATGTTGGATACTACGGTAGGTGGCCAAAAGTGGTGAAGAGCTTCTAACTCCAAAGCATCAGCCCAAGGATACCAGTACGGTATTAACAGTCTTCAAGACTTTCGCATCAAATAATATGCGGAAACGAACACTCTGCAGCCTTGCCGAAGTCTACCAAGTAGGAACAATAAACCCATGGAGTGACATGGCTATTACCTTTAATGCCAGTGACGAACCTAAATTCCAAAATCCCGAGCACCAGCCGTATTGGTCCTCAGTCCAATAGTGGACGGCTTTCGCCTCACCAAGGTACTCATGGACGGTGGCAGCGGATTGAACCTCATTTACGAGGAAACCCTCCAAAAAATGGAAATAGACCGGAGCCGCATTGAGCGAAGCAGCACAACCTTTAGAGGAATAATCCCCAGTCGGGAAGCATGCTGTACAGGAAAAATCACACTGGATGTGGTATTCGGCACACCGGATAATTACATGTCCGAGGAGGTCACGTTTCAAGTGGCCCCGTTTAGCAGCGGATATCACGCTCTATTAGGGCGAGAGGCATTCACAAATTTTCAAGCTATACCCCATTATGGGTATATGAAGCTCAAAATGCCCGGGCCCAACGGAATCATCACTCTTGCAAGTGACCCGGACATAGCACTCCGCGCCGAAAATAAGATAGCCATACTGGCCCTTGAGGCACTATCCGAAGCCCTAGCGGCCGAAGAACTCACTGCGCTGCGCTCCATGGTGAATAGGGACGATGTGATACTCGATAAGAGATCCAAGTCCACCTCCTTTAAACCAGCGGACGAAATAGTCAAATTCGAAGTCCATCCAACGGACCCTACAAAAATGGCCTCCATCGGGGCACAATTAAACCCTGATGTAGACACCGCACTACGAGAATTCCTACGCAAAAATTGGGACATTTCTGCCTGGCACCCTTCAGACATGCCAGGAATCCTACGCCGGCTGGCCGAGCACAGCCTAAACATCCTAAAAGGATTCAAGCCAGTCAAACAGGCTCTTCGGCATTTCTCCGAACCCAAGAGACAGGCCATGGGAGAGGAGCTAGCCAAATTATTGGAGGTCGGATTCATCAGAGATATAAAACATCCGAACTGGCTAGCAAACCTGGTGATGGTACTAAAGAAGGACAAATCCTGGCGCCTATGCGTCGATTTTAAGGACCTCAACAAGGCTTGCCCAAAGGATCCCTTCCCACTCCCCCGCATCGATCAAATTATCGACGCTACCGCAGGACACGATTCATTGTGTTTCCTCGACACATACTCCGGCTACCACCAAATTAAGATGGCAGAGCCCGACCAGGCCGCAACGACATTCATCACCCCATACGGCCCATTCTGCTTCAACACAATGCCCTTTGGGCTCAAAAACGCCGGTGCAACATATCAGCGCATGATTCATACATGTCTGGCAAACCAGATCAGTAAAAATAGTGGAGGCATACATAGACGATGTGGTCGTAAAATCCAAGCACGTCGAAACTCTAGTAGACGATTTGAGGCTCACGTTCGATAATCTCGGAACATATGACATTAAGCTTAACCCGGAAAAATGCGTTTTCGGCGTACCAGCCGGAAAGCTCTTGGGCTTCATTGTATCCGGTAGAGGAATTGAAGCAAACCCAGCCAAGATCCGAGCTCTGTCACAATTGGATATCCCAAAGGACCTCAAACAAATACAAAAATTGAGGGGATGCATGGCGGCTCTAAGACGCTTTATCTCCCATTTAGGAGAAAAGGCGTTACCTCTTTATCGCCTCCTCCGATGCACCAAACACTTCGAGTGGACGGATGCCGCCACGGCCGGACTCGAAGAAATAAAAGCCATATTGGCAACAAACCCAGTCCTGGCCGCGCCCAACATGGGCGAACCAATGCTATTCTATATCACGGCAACTCATCAAGTTGTGAGAGCAATGCTCGTTGTCGAACGAGAAACGGACGGACACAAGTTCCCCCTTCAAAAACCAGTTTACTACGTGTCCACTGTCCTAACTCCATGCAAGTCACGATACCCGCATTATCAAAAGATAGCGTACGCGGTGTTCATGGCATCTCGGAAGCTGCGACACTACTTTCAAGAGTGTTCGATAACAGTAGCCTCTGAAGTACCTCTTAACGACATTATAAACAACTGTGACGCGACGGGCCGGATTGCCAAATGGGCCATTGAGCTCCTCTCGTTCGACATAACCTATAAGCCACGGCGAGCTATTAAGTCGCAAGTTTTGGCCGACTTCGTTGCCGAATGGACTGAAGCCGAACTCCCTAAAGAGTACAGCGCATATTCCAACTGGATAATGCACCTCGACAGCTCCAAAATGTTGGCCGGTCTGGGGGTTGGCGTTGTTTTGACGTCCCCAACCGTAGATATGGTTCAATACATACTCCAGATAATGTATACGGACTCCAACAACGCAGCCGAATACGAGGCCCTTCTACACGGCCTCCGGATGACAGTCTCCATGGGCATTCAACGCCTAAAGGTGCGCGGGGATTCGAACCTCGTGATATCCCAAATAAATGGAGACTTCGATGCCAAGGATCCGAAAATGGCAGCTTGTCGCAACGCCATCCTAAAAATGTCAGCTCGGTTTGAAGGGCTCGAATTTCACCATATAGCCCGGGATAACAACCAGGCAGCAGACGTATTGGCGCGCATTGGCGCAAAGCGCGATGCCGTCCCTCCCAATATCTTCCTAGAGAGTCTGTTCAAGCCATCCGTACTACGGGAGGGGGAATTCGGAAATAACAATCCGGACCCAACCGCACTGCCCGACACCGAACATTCTGACACAATTGGTGGTTCTGCCAACGAAGTAACATCTTCAGCCCACGTAATAATGGCAGTCATTGCCCCGTGGACGGAACAATTCCTAGCCTACCTAACCAGGCAGGAACTTCCCGAGGACCAAAACGAGGCCCGCTGCATAGTGCGGCGATCTAAAGCCTATAAGGTCCATGAGGGAGAGCTTTACAAGAAAAGCACAACCGGAGTCCTTCAAAGGTGTATCTCCGAAGAGGAAGGGCGGAATCTTCTGGCTGAAATTCATGCCGGACTCGGCGGGCACCACGCCGCAGCCCGGGCCCTTGTACAGCCCGGGCAGATGCTCAGGACTTAGTCCAATGATGCGTCGGTTGCCAGCTCTTTGTTAATCAAAGCCACATGCCACCCACCGCCCTCAAAACTATACCCATAACCTGTCCCTTTGCGGTCTGGGGGCTTGACATGGTTGGACCCCTTAAAGGAGGAACCCACAAGCAAAAATACCTACTGGTCATGGTGGATAAATTCACCAAATGGATAGAGGCCAAACCTGTTAAGACGGCCGAATCCGGACCCGTGATAGACTTCATATAAGGGGTTGTACACCGTTACAGCGTCCCACACAACATCATCACTGATAACGGCATGAACTTTACGGCCGACGAGGTCAAACTCTGGTGCAAAAACATGGGCATCAAGCTCGACTATGCTTCAATCTATCACCCTCAAACTAACGGTCAAGTCGAGTGAGCAAATGGTCTAATCATGAGCGGCATCAAACTCAGATTAGTGCGGTCCCTCAAGGAATCTAACACTCACTGGGTAGAGGAGCTCGACTCCGTACTCTGGGGGCTGCGGACCACTCCGAATCGCACCACCGGATTTACACCATTCTTTATGGTATACGGCGCAGAGGCAGTTCTGCCCTGCGATATAATTCATGACTCACCTCGCGTGCGCATGTATGAAGAAAGAGAAGCCGAGCTCGATTGGCAGGACTGTTTGGACGCATTGGAGGAGGAGCGTGATGTGGCAAAAGCCCGTTCCGCATTCTATCAACAACAAGCTCGAAGATATCAAAGCAGAGAAGTATGGGCCAAAACTTACAACGTTGGCGAGTTAGTTCTACGCCTGCCGGACAAGAAAAAGGAGAAACTAAAGCCCAAATGGGAAGGTCCCTTTATCATCGACCAAGTCCTGACCGATGGAGCGTACCATCTGCGAGATGCATCGGATAACCGACTCGAGCTGAACCCATGGAACGCAGCCCGTCTCCGAAGATTCTACGCCTAGCGCCGGATTCTGAGTTCGTCTCCTTCCTCCGTCTATATTTTTCATATTAGCCGTCTTCTGTTTCTCTCCTTCTCCCTCCTTTTTTATTACAGCCTTTGAAAGCTTGTTCGTGCATTGTTCGCACACACTTGAAGCGCTATCCGCGCTCATTATACTTGGGGGCTTCTTTAACAGAAGCTTATTTATACGGGCTCCATACCCAACACATGTGTCACACTTCCGCATGTACCTTTTATTCACCATTATATGCATCGATATGACTTAAGTTTTGGCCAAGCTGGGTTGCCTGGCTCCTGTGCTTACCCCTACGTTCCCGATTGTTCGGCTAGGTGGTAAAGGGAGCACCTCTGCGATTGTTACTGCCGGGTCAGCCGGATGTGTACCTCAGACTCGGTGAAGCCGAAAGCTAGTGTTCTTAAGGGAATATTCGGTTGGTGAACAAAAAGACGATTTAATACCTATTTATCTGCCCCCAGATATATTTCTGCTTTTTTCGCAGTCCGGACATGCACTTTAGGGCATGCCTCCCAGGGAAGGAACCCCTAACGGAACTATTGTCCCTGGAAGATGTTTCTTACTAACCATATAATATAACATAACTAGTTGGGCACTTGTCTGATAAAGCACTAATGACCCCTACGCCTGATCTCCACGCATGCCCCGGTTCTTATATAACCACGAGGGTATTTGGACACACTCTGGACTATTGGGTCCTGAGGTTGAAGCGAAAAGGTCCGCTATGACAAACGATCTACAATCCGGCTAGAAGGCATTTTTCATGTCATCTTAAGTTACATAGTCAATTCGACTGATTGTATTCCTCTTCAATGCCATCTAATAGGCTGTCTAGTTTACAGTCCTGCTGGGAATACTTTGCGGACAACTCTACTTGGCCGTACACCAAGCTCACAGGGATCTCCTTCCCATCGGGCCCACAGGTCCGACCTTGGCCATGTGGTTTGGGTCAGCCTTCGTATACCGCGTCTTCACCATGGCCCAGGCCTCCCTGGCGCCTTGACGGCAGGCCGATATCTTCCATAATCGAAAGCGCCGCCGCGCTCCCTAAAGCCTCTATGTAAGCTCTCCAAGCCTTCAGGCAGGGAGACAGATGGCCACAAGGCCTGGGCGACGTCTTTCATCACCTGCCGAACTCGTTCGTGCAGTTGCAAGAGCTCGGGAAGAAGGTCACCCGTAGAATCGGGCATTTCCTCTGCAGGACGGCCTGTGAGCATACCTACAGACATAACTCTGTCAGTCGACTTCCTCGCCGAACTCTTTTTCAAAGTTCGTTCAAGCACTTACTAAAAATGCCGCGTCGAAGCCGTCGATTCTACTTAATGGAGTCAGAAAGCTGGGCACGAACATCCTTTAGTTCCTCACCCAGCTGGGTGTTGGCATCTTTGAGATTATTTTTCTCTTGCCTCACCCTTGTAAGCACATTCTCGCCAGCCTTTAACCGGCGCATGAGCTGTTGCTTGTCCGGATCTATCCCAGCGCCATCTGCAATATTATTGTCAGAATTATACATACGCCGCACTTCACAAATTACTTATCTTCTGAAGCATATATTACTAGAGGGGGTCTCTTTGGCTTCCCCCGCTGCGGCTAGTGCGGCCTCAAGTTGGGCTTTGCACTCCTCCAGCTCCTGGGACAGTTGGGTATTCTTTTCTGAAAGATCCTGCACAATAAAAGATCCTTAAATCAGTTATTCTAACTATTTCAAGTCTCGGGGGCTACTGGCATATATAACTGTCAAATTTTCTCACCCGTATGTCTTTTACATACTGCTCCGTGGCTCTGGCTAGACCATTTTGAGTGGCACGAAGGTGCGCATCTCCAGAATTAAAGGCATCCAATGCCTCTGGGGAGAAACATGCGTCGCGAAGAACTGTCCGACGACGCCTGTGATTAATGGCACTCTCCACCTCGGAATTGGTGGCAAATAACCTGTCGGCATCCTCTGTCGGAGGAGCATCCGACGCACGCCTCGTGTTCGCCTCCGCTTCCGGACCTGGCTTTGGAGCCTGGCGAGCGGAGGATTGATTGGCAACCTCTCCGGATATAGTCCGGCGAGCGCTCTTCTTCCTGAAAAAGCACGAGCGTTAGTATGTCTCCCAGGAATAAAGCCTCGGAGTAAGGTGGCACGCCATACCGTTGCGCTGGAGTTTCGATCCGGACCGCACTTCTTTTTAGCCTGCTAGGCCGTGCTGCCCCTTGTTGGCTAGCCGCCGCGGGCTCGGCCTTCCGACTCAAGGGCGCCCCCTGCAAAACGCCATCGGTATACGATGATAAAAAATAAGCACGGATGGGTCATTTTCTAAGTATTGGGACTTTGGTCTCAATTACCTGTGAGGCTGGAAGTATTCCAGGGTAATCGGTCGTAATTGCGACCAAGGCATTATCAATGCTCAGTTGGTGAAATACCCCATCAATCAGCTCCACCGATATGTCCGGATCCTCTTGGGAGGTCGGATCGAGGAACCGTTCCGGATCCTCGGGTTGTGGAGGCGGGCTGTTTATGTCCTTTACGGCCTGGCGCAGTTCCTGCGCCAAAATCACAAAATGAGATACTTGACTATGGGAATATGGATCGGATAGGCAAAAAGAAATGTCCGCTTACCCAGCTCGGAGGATTGTGGATAGAAAATCCGCCCCGTCGATTGACGCGGAGAAATTCCTCCTCTTCTCCCTTGTACAATGCGGACAAGATCTTCATCAGATCGGCGACCGATCCCGGCCCCTTACAGCCGCAACGGGTGGCATCATCCTCCCCGTTGAAATCCCACATGGGGTGGCCTCTATACTGGAGCGGCTGCACCCCCCGCAGAATGCATGTGGCCATCACCCCGATCATGGTCAGTCCAGAATGAGCTAACAACCTTATCCGGCTCATCAGGTAAAGGGCGTCCTTGTCGTTTTCCTTCTGAGGGCTCCATGGACGCCAGCTTAGGCGTTTCTTCAAAGGAGCGTTATTAAACTTAGGGAGACCGACCCGAACAAGGTCCGTCAGGGGCACATCTTCTATATAAAACCATGCCGAAGGCCAGTCTTCGGACGCCTTCTTCGGGGTTCCAGATAGATATCCGGTCCCGGCGATGCGCCATAGTTCGGCTCCGCCCACTTGATATATCGACCCCTCTTGAGAACAGGGCACAAGGCAGAACAGCTTCTTCCACAACGCAAAATGAGCCTCGATGCCCAAAAACAGCTCGCAAAGGGCCACGAAGCCCGCAATATGCAGAATGGAGGCAGGCGTAAGGCTGTGCAACTGGAGGCCGTAGAACTCCAGGAGCCCCCAGAGAAACGGATGAATTGGAAATCCAAGCCCTCTTATCAAATAAGAGACAAGGCATACCCGCTCTCCTTTGGAGGGGCTGGGGACGCTCTCGGCTTGCTTTCCGCCCTTATAGGTGGCAAGTCCGGCTCGAACCGGAACCATGAAGGCTGGGGGAAGAAATCCCTTGGTTTGGAGCGCCACTAGTTCGCTGTGCGGGACGGAGCACCTCTCCCAATCTCCAGGCTGAGGGCTGGGAGGGCGAGAGGAGGAGTCGCGTCGACTGTCCATGATGGAATGGATTTCTGTCAGATGCACTCTGATGAATGCTCGAAAAGGGAGGATGGTGTGATTCGGATCTAGATCCTCGTCTCTTTTATAGGCAGCTCATTTGCGCAGCTAGGGGGATAAATGTAAAAATACCCTGGCTCTTCGCATTCGTTCAACACGTGGAAGATGGCCATTATTGGGCGTGGAAGCTGAGGAGCACAATATTTACAAGAAGCCGGACGCTATTCGAACATGTACACATGATTTGGAGAAGAACCCGCCTTGCAATGCCGAAAACAATCTACGCGTCGGACTCATCGCCATTGAGGCCTGGTTCGGGGGCTACTGAGGGAGTCCTGGATTAGGGGGTGTCCGGATAGCCGAACTATCACCTTTGGCCGGACTCATGGACTATGAAGATACAAGATTGAAGACTTTTTCCCGTGTCCGGATAGGACTTTCCTTGGCGTGGAAGGCAAGCTTGGCGATACGGATATGTAGATCTCCTACCATTGTAACCAACTCTGTGTAACCCTAACCCTCTTCAGTGCCTATATAAACCGGAGGGTTTTAGTCCGTAGGACGAACAACAATCATACCATAGGCTAGCTTCTAGGGTTTAGCCTCTCTAATCTCGTGGTAGATCTACTCTTGTACTACCCATATCATCAATATTAATCAAGCAGGAGTAGGGTTTTACCTCCATCGAGAGGGCCCGAACCTGGGTAAAAACATCGTGTCCCTTGTCTCCTATTACCATCTGCCTAGACGCACAGTTCGGGACCCCCTACCCGAGATCCGCCGGTTTTGACACCGATAACCCCCTTTGAAATACTAGGTTCCAACAATTGGATTTCAATGAACCCAAAATGCCCTTCATAAATGTTCACCATCTTTGGTCCTGGCTAAACCCTTTGCCAAGAATGGTTTCATATTTTCGGAGGCTATTCTGGATTTTTGCACCAACCCATAAGTATTTGCATTTGGGCAATTTAAATCCTATAAATATTTTCAAATGCCCAAATAATCTTGAAGGTATTTTTAGGCTGTTGAGAATATTTTCAAATGTGCCTCTGAATATTTTCACGTTTTTCCTAAATGGAATAGTATTTCTACTATTTCAAAACATAGAACAGAAACAAATAAAAAGAAAAGGACAGAAAACCTACCTAACTCACCTGCAGCCCATCTGGCGCCCCAACTGGCCTAGCACTGTGCGGCCCACTGGCCCACAGTGCCAGTCATCACCTACCTACCGCCAGGAGGACAGCACGCGCATGGCCGCCGCACGCGAGCACGCGCCCCGCCACCTCCTGCTTGCTGCTTGGCCCTGGCCTCTTTGGGTGATGCCACGCGCTCCCCTCGACCCCCTCCCGCTCTTCCCCATGCTCATCCCCTCCCTGGACCTCTCTCCCTCACCCACCCGAACGGGTTCGTCGCCACCGTCCGCCACCACCGCGGCCATCGCCTCCCCCTCACCTCTCCTACATGCCCAGAAGCTCCGCCACCGTCGCCTACGCCTCGCCGTCGACTCACGCGACGCCAAACGCCCCGAAGCGCCAGCCCTGACCTCTTCTTCCTCCTCGGGTCGCCGAGATCGCCACCGTCGCCCTGCTCGCTCCGGACCTCCCCCGCGCCCATTGACCTTCCCATCGTGCTCGCGGTGAGCTTCTCTTCCTCCTCCCACGAACCCCATTGCTCGCCGCCTCCTCTAGGTCGTACTTGCGCAGACGCCGAAGCTCGCCGGCGCCGTACCTCATCACCGCCGCGGCCACAGCTGCTGCCACTCGCGTCCGAGCTCATCAGCGCGTTCGTTGCAGCTCTAGGAGCCGAACACACCCGCCTGCAGCCCCTACCATGCCCCGTAGCATCAAACCCGCACGCCATCGAACTCCGGCCGCCGCCGCGAGCTCGCTTCCGATGAGCTCGGGCCACCCCAGCTCCCGCCGTCTGCTCCATCAGCTGTGCGCGAATAGCAGCTCTTCGTAGAGCCTCCCCACGCCCAAAACCATCACCTGTGGGCGATTTCTGAAGCCCTCCGCCGTCTCTGTCGTCGCCGGCGATGAACCGTGGACCAAGTCCAGTGGGTTTGACCCCGCTGACCAGGGTTTGACCTCCCCTCGTGTGCACTGACGTGTGGGGCACCCCCCTGACACTTTTAGTTAGTATTAGTTTAACCCTAATTAACCTAGGTTAGCTAGCTAATTAGTTGCTGACTAGTGGGCCCTGGCCCCACAAACAGTTTAGTTAGAATCAACTTAAGGCTAATTAACTTGGTTAATTAGTTGTGGCACTGACCAGTGGGACCCACTGGTCAGGTTTGACCTGGACGATTCCGCTGACCTGCTGACGTCACAGTGGCGTCGTGCTGATGCAATAACTCTTTTCTGGAATTTAAGTAAGTCTTAAATGATTTATTTATTTTAGAAAATATCCAAAATTTGAAAAATCATAGAAATTCAACTGTATCTCAGAATGAAATAATTTATATATGAAAAATTATCAGAAAAATCCAATCTATCCATTTATGCTACTTTCATGCATGTTCAACCGACTTATATCCCCTGTATAAGTGAAAACATGATAATGGCATTTTAAATACCCCTTATGGAGTTTGCATATGAACCCTTGGTTCATATGGACCTCATTTAAATTGTTGCTAGATGCATTACTACAAATCACAGCATATTGCCATGTCATGATCATGCATCATATTGTGCATTACATTGATTGTGTCCTTCTCTGTTTGTTGGTAACCGTCCCCTCTCAGTAGACTATGTTCCGACGTTGTGATCGTTGACACTGATGAAGACTCAATGCTATCTTCAGAAGTGCCAGGCAAGCAAAATCCCCTTGTTCATTCCGATACAAACCCACTCTCTCGCTCTACTCTCTTTTACTGCATTAGGACAACAACGATTCAACTGTTACATGCTACGGTAGTTGAACCCCTTATCCTCTGCATGACCTGTCATTGCTACAGTAAATAGATGAAACCCACTAGCATGAGTAGGATTTGTTTGAGCCCTGATGTGCCTACTCATTCATGCTTGTTTGTCATGCCTACTATTTCTTAGAGTTGTGTCAGGTCTGATTCATCGGGGATGAATTGGAATGTGGTGAACATGTCCTACTGTTGAGAGCTAAGTGTGTGAACACGATTTGGTAATGGTAGCGATGAGAGGCCATGTAGGAGTACATGGTGGGTTGTCTCATTGAAACCGTCCTCAGGAACTGAGTTCTGTGTTTGTGATCCATGAATAGTTACTACCACACATTGGGTTCCGGTAACTTGACCCCTCTCGACTTATTAATCAACATGATCTCTGTCCAGGAGTTGCAACTAATTTCTGGTGTTTGTAGGTAGTGCTAGTAGTCTACCAAGTGGCACCCGGATGGTGGGCTTGGGAACCCTGCTCACATCGTTTTGGGCCGTGAGCGACACCCTGGCCGGATCTCCTTGCGGATGGAACCCGAATAGGCGATAAACCTGGACGAGAGACTTGTGTGGTTAGTCAGGTCGTGGCCGACTCCCTCGCCAGACTTCCGCTTGAAGGTTTCCGAGATACACGAGGTGTACATGGCGGTAAGTGGCGAGAGCGTGTGTGAAGAAGTACACCCCTGCAGGGTTAACATTATCTATTCGAATAGCCGTGTCTGCGGTAAAGGACTTCTGGGTTGCCTGTACAGTTCATAGACAAGTGAAAGTGGATACTCTAAAATACGCAAGATAAGCGTGAGTGCTATGGATGGCGTTCTCGTAGGGAGACGGGAGCGGATCCATAGTGGTGTATTGATATGGTGAATATGTGGACTCGTGTGCGCCACCTCAAAAGAGTTACTTGCAGTCGTAGTTCAGGATAGCCACCGAGTCAAAGCTGGCTTGCTGCAGTTAAACTCCACCACCCCCCTTTATTGATACTGATGCATATGTAGTTAGTTCTGATGTAAGTCTTGCTGGGTATATTTGTACTCACGTTTGCCTATTTTACGTTTTTGCATAGACTTCCGTCTCACTAGTAGTTTTGCATGGACTTCTAAATTTAGCTTGTTACCTCAGCAACGATCTTGTGCCCTCGGCAGGATCTGGTAGATAGTCAGGCTTCTCAGCCTTTTTCATTTGTAGATGTCTGTACTCAGACATGTTAAGCTTCCGCATGTGCTTTGACTTGTATGCTTTGAATGATGGGTCGAGAGACCCATGTTTGTATTATCTCGCTCCTCGGAGCCTATTGAATAAAATACTTTAGTTGTAGAGTCATGTTGTGATGCCATGTTGTATTTACACATATCGAGCATATTGTGTGTATGTTATTGAAATTCTTGGTATGTGTGGGATCTGACTATCTAGTTGTTTATCCTTGATAGCCTCTCTTATCGGGAAATGTCTCCTAGTGCTTCCACTGAGCCATGGTAGCTTGCTACTGCTTCGGAACACTTAGGCTGCCCGGCATGTGTCCTTCTTTGTTCCTGTGTCTGTCCCTTCGGGGAAATGTCACGCGGTGTCTACCGGAGTCCTATTAGCCTGCTACAGCCCGGTTTACCGGAGTCCTGCTAACCCAGTTGCTACAGCCTGGATTCACTCGCTGATGACCGACACGTTCGTTGCTGGGTCATGTATGCCTGTCCCTGTAAGTTAGTGCCGCTTCGGATTCACGACTAGTCATGTCAGCCCGGGCTCTTTGTCATATGGATACTAGCGACACTATCATATACATGTGCCAAAAGGCACAAACGGTCCCGGTCCTGGTAAGGCGACACCCATGGGAATACCGTGCGTGAGGCCGCAATGTGATATGAGGTGTTACATGCTAGATCGGTGTGGCATTGAGTCAGGGTCCTGATAGCTTTGGTATCAGAGCTTGACGCCCTGTACGATTACCAAGCCAAACTGGTCGAAGTTGAGTCGAGAAATGCTTTAGTTATATGTAGGGGAATTGATTGTGGGATGGAACGTAAGGCTCTCTTACTCCTTTACCTTATGCCTTCCGATCTGAGTCATCTTATCTTTCCTCCGGGGTTAAGGAACAAGGATTTCTCTTCTTTCTATCAGGATCACGTGTTACTAATTCGTAGACTTATAGGATTGATGGATTCAAGCCTCAGTTTAGTTTCTACTACCTCCGCGTATTCATAGCTAGCCTCGGATTCTTGATATTGTGATGATCGAGTGGTTATGCCACCATTTTGCAGGATGTCTCAAATCTTTTGAGCATTTACAGTCGTTATGCTGTCCGAGTCATCCCAGGTTTCTAAATAGTCTGATGCATTTGCAAAATCCTTTCCCTCTGGTTTCGATGTTCTTTTAGGATAGGTTAATCACACTAATTGCTGAGTTGAGGTACTCTATTGCCTCGACATATATGTTGGAGTTATTACTATGACCCTAGGTGTCCTAGAGTATCACCTAGTAATCTAGCCATGTTTTGTGGTCCCAGCATGATAATTTTGGCCGTCAATCTCGAAAGCATCCCGTGATGCCACTTAATAGTAGGTATTCTACTCTTGGGTTTTGAGCCCTAGATTCACCCTAGCTACTTCGTGTTGATAGTGTTTGTTTGTTCCTTTAGGTTATTAGTAACCTTTGCGATAGTCCTCGAGGTTCGTGGTATGTCCTTCTTCCAAATACCATGAACTGCTTAGGGCAGAAGTTCCCCGCTAAACCAAAGATCACAACCAGAGCTCTTGATGAGTTCTCGATTCTATGTTGTGACTCTGCCAGTTCTACCTTTTTGCATGGGTTGTCTGGAAGAAATATGTTGAACTCGTTCGACATACCAATCCATGCATCCACAACTCAGAAAATCATATGTTCTTTTGAGTTGCCCTCTTTAGTTGTTCTCTGACCTTCGTTTGTCAATTGATAGTCAAGGGTATGCGTGCATTCGTTCATCGATGTCTATTACTTTTGTGGTCCGTCAAGCCATTCTATTCCGGAATGACTAGGAGAAACAAACTCCAATACCTCATCCATATCCAGGATTGGGTCAAAGCCTTTGTGTTCCGCAGATCAAAATGCTAATCTAGCTCTTGTTCTGCTCTACCTTGGAGTATTACCTTCTTTATATCAAGAATGTCATGGGAATTGCACACCATCCTATGAACTCTTGACATAGTGATACTTCTCGCCATCATTATTCATTCCTCGGTTTCATGTTGTCGCAACCGGAATGCCGACAAGTGAATCGTGATGTGTGAAATCTATACACCTAGCAACTCCATTGCTTGGTAGTTAAATGGACGATAACCTCATTCTTAGCATGTTGATTATTGAATCATCACCATTCTAAGATTGATTGTGCTACCTAGTCCTTATTTCCAGTGCACTCCTCGATCAATGAGTTAGGATTGTGCCAATCCCTCGCTCTTGTGATCATATCTTCTTGCCCTGAAAAGCAAGATTGTTCGCGAGCTTAGTAACATATTGGCGGTTCGTGATTTTCCGAATATCTTCTCGAAAGTATCACCAAGTTGTCACCTGACCGCTATGTTGAGCTCGTGATCAAGTTCATATTCTTCTAAACCATCCTTTCTCCAAGAATCCGTGTCAGATACCCTGAGCAAGTTGGTTAAGCTAAACAACAACTTGGAGAGTTGGAAGATAATAGCTTGTCTGACTCAGTTCATTCCAAAGGGATATCTTTGTGTGTGTGTGCTGAAGAAAGATGATATCTTCATTGATTGATCCTCGTGGTCAATTGTTGGATCTATTGTCTTATCGAAACTTTGATTTGAGTATGGGCTATCATCAAATCAATTCAGAACCAACGATGTTCGTAATGTTGTCTTACTCGTGGTTGTTTCCTCGAGCATACACCATTATATCTTTTGGTCTGACCAATACTATCACATTGTTCACATAATGGTGGAAATCCAGTGATATGGAAATTCCGATGAGTTGTTGTTGAGCCCATCAGCAGCATTTAGTCTCATCCATGATTCATGTTGAATATCAAGCTAGTGTTGGAAACTTTTGTAAGCATTATCTTCATGTTCCATTCATGAAGCATATGTTGGATGAAAGAAGTGACTTCCTCTGGTTCACGTGCTTTTGGTGCAAGTTGCCACCGTGAATTCAAGAAAGTTTGTTTTTGCCTCCTCTGGAATCATCCCAAGTCAGTCATGCATACGTGCGAGGTATTTCGTGGTCTGGAGACTTGCAACCTTCATTCTGTATGTATCCCTAGCACAGCAAGCCACTGTTTGATTTGTTCAATGATAAGAAGTTCAAGTGCTAATCCTGAAGGGCCTAGACGGACATGCACTAGACTTCGATATCGTTAATGATGGCTCCACTCCTGAACTCGGTAGTGTTTCATCATAAGACTACTACGTGGTCATGCTTGTCTGCGACAGTGTGTCTACATGTGTGTAGCAGAACCAGCTCATGTTTTGGAGTTTGCTATCGTAGCTCATTCCCCGACAATCTCGCGACACCACCTTGTCGATTTGTGTTGCAAACTTTCATTTTTCTTTCTAGACTTAATGAGTCTGAATTATACTGTTACCAACCAGATCTGAATCTCAGGCAGATATAATGGTTGGAACTTCTTCCAAGAACTATGATATAGGTATTAGTGAAGTGGACGCACCTAGATGGAAGTACTATTATTCTAGTATCTTGATTAAGCCGTTTGGTCACTACCCATGAGGATCTTGCATGACTTATTCTAGAAGTTAATCCTTGTGTTCCCGAAGTCCGACCTTTTACTTGATCTTCTAGATATCAAACCATACCTATGAATGGGATACACTAGCACATCAAGGAGAACATTAGAAGCGGAGTGCTAAACGTCTCTCGGTCGATCATCCAGATTTTGTTTCCTTGGCCTCGCTAAGGTGAAATCTGATAAGATGTTATCTTCCTTTGCATCTGCATCGTCCATTACTATTCATCATGGTAGTATGATGTGTTGCCAGGATCCTCGGCACAGATGTTGGTAAGACCCTGATGAATATGGAAATGCTCAAATTCTTGAGAGCATGCTCACACACTAGGTTATATCCTCGGTATCAATTGGAATGTGCCTTCCATTTGCCGAGTTGCTCTATAACCCTAGCTCCCTTTCCAACTGAGTATGCCATTTCTTAGAACTCCTTCAAACGATCATTTGTGAATTGCCTTAGGCTGGCATAAAGAGTCTCAAAGATATATGTATCAGAAGTAATCCTTTTTGCCACTTAAGGGAATAATTCTATGAGTCACCTCCCCCAAGGTGCCCCGTTACGGGGTCATGCAATTATTTTCCTCACTACTTTGAAACCCTCGTCAAATTGTTTCTTCCGTCCTTCTCGATGTGTGTTTTTTCCTCTCCGCTCAAGAGATGTTTCCATGTCTCGTTCCGTAAGTTTATCTTGTGATCATTAAAATGATCCATCCTTGTAGAGTTGTCTCTTTCCTCGTGTTGGATGAAGATCCCGAAAACAAAGACGTCAAGACCAATATGATGCAATGGATCAGCGTCTCCGAGAAGGGAAGTTGGATCGTGAAGATCGTGTTAACTTTGTGTCCCCTCTGTCTTCTTACCCCGTGTCTTGAATCTCGGGACGAGATTCTCGTTTAGTGGGGGTGAGTTGTCACATACCTAGCTCTGCTCTGTCTAGAGCTAGCATCTGTTGTTGCATCATGTTTAAATTTTCTCAGAAACTTGAAATGGGGACTAACAAACCCCAACACCCCCTTTGAAATACTAGGTTACAACAATTGGAATTTCAATGAACCCAAAATGCCCTTCATAAATGTTCACCATCTTTGGTCCTGGCTAAACCCTCTGCCAAGAATGGTTTCATATTTTTGGAGGCTATTCTGGATTTTTGCACCAAGCCATAAGTATTTGCATTTGGGTAATTTAAATCCTATAATTATTTTAAAATGCCCCAATAATCTTGAAGGTATTTTTAGGCTGTTGAGAATATTTTCAAATGTGCCTCTGAATATATTCAGGTTTTTGCTAAATGGAATAGTATTTCTACTATTTCAAAACACAGAACATAAAAAAATAAAAAGAAAAGGACAGGAAACCTACCTAACTCACCTGCAGCCCATCTGGCGCCCCAGCTGGCCCACCACTATGCGGCCCACTAGCACACAGTGCCAGTCATCACCTACCTCCCGCTAGGAGGACAGCACGCGCGTGGCCGCCGCATGCGAGCATGCGCCCCGCCACCTCCTGCTTGCCGACTTAGCCCTGGCCTCTTCGGGTGATGCCACGCGCTCCCCTCGACCCCCTCCCGCTCTTCCCCGTGCTCATCCCCTCCCTGGACCTCTCTCCCTCACCCACCTGAACGGGTTTGTCGTCGCCGTTCGCCACCACCGCGGCCATCGCCTGCCCCTCGCCTCTCCTACATGCCCAGAAGCTCTGCCACCATCGCCTACGCCTCGCCGTCGACTCATGCGACGCCAAACGCCCTGAAGTGCCGGCCCTGACCTCTTCTTCCTCCTCGGGTCGCCGAGATCACCATCGTCGCCCTGCTCGCTCCGGACCTCCCCCGCGCCCACTGACCTTCCCATCGTGCTCGCGGTGAGCTGCTCTTCCTCCTTCCCCGAACTCCGTTGCTCACCGCCTCCTCTAGGCTGTAGTTGCACGAACGTCGAAGCTCGCCGGCGCCGTACCTCATCGCCGCCGCGGCCACAACTGCTGCCACTCGCGTCTGAGATCATCAGGGCGTTCGTTGCAGCCCCAGGAGCCGAACACACCCGCCTGCAGTCCCTACCATGCGCTGTAGCATCAAACCCGCATGCCACCGAACTCCGGCCGCCGCCGCGAGCTCGCTTCCGACGAGCTCGGGCCACCCCAGCTCCTGCCGTCTGCTCCATCAGCTGTGCGCGAATAGCAGCTCTTTGTAGAGCCTCCCCACGCCCAAAACCATCGCATGTGGGCGATTTCCGAAGCCCTCCGCCATTTCTGTCGTCGCTGACGACGAGCCGTGGACCAGGTCCGGCGGGTTTGACCCCGCTGACCAGGGTTTGACCTCCCCCCGTGTGTCACTGATGCGTGGGCTACCCCCCTGACACTTTTAGTTAGTATTAGTTTAACACTAATTAACCTAGGTTAGCTAGCTAATTAGTCACTGACTAGTGGGCCCCGGCCCCAAAAACAGTTTAGTTAGAATTAACTTAAGGCTAATTAACTTGGTTAATTAGTTGTGCCACTGACCAGTGGGACCCACTGGTCAGGTTTGACCTGGACGACCCCGCTAACCTGCTGACGTCACAGTGGCGTCGTGCTGATGCAATAACTCTTTTCTGGAATTTAAATAACTCTTAAATGATTTATTTATTTCAGAAAATATCCAAAACTTAGAAAAATCATAGAAATTCAACTGTAGCTCAGAATGAAATAATTTATATATGAAAAATTATCAGAAAAATCCAATCTATCCATTTATGCTACTTTAATGCATGTTCAACCAACTTATACCCCCTGTATAGGTGAAAACATGATAATGGCATTTTAAATACCCCTTATGGAGTTTGCATATGAACCCTTGGTTCATATGGACCTCATTTAAATTGTTGCTAGATGCATTAGTACAATTCACAGCATATTGCCATGTCATGATCATGCATCATACTGTGCATTGCATTGATTGTGTCCTTCTCTGTTTGTCGGTAACCGTCCCCTCTCAGTAGACGATGTTCCAACGTTGTGATCATTGGCACTGATGAGGACTCAATGCTATCTTCAGAAGTGCCAGGCAAGCAAAACCCCCCTGTTCATTCTGATACAAACCCACTCTCTCGCTCTACTCTCTTTTACTGCATTAGGACAACAATGATTCAACTGTTACATGCTGCGGTAGTTGAACCCCTTATCCTCTGCATGACCTGTCATTGCCACAGTAAATAGATGAAACCCACTAGCATGAGCAGGAGTTGTTTGAGCCCTGATGTGCCTACTCATTCATGCTTGTTTGTCATGCCTGCTATTGCTTAGAGTTGTGTCAGGTCTGATTCATCGGGGATGAATTGGAATGTGGTGAACATGTTCTACTGTTGAGAGCTAAGTGTGTGAACACGATTTGGTAAAGGTAACGATGAGAGGCCATGTAGGAGTACATGGTGGGTTGTCTCATTGAAACCGTCCTCAGGAACTGAGTTCTGTGTTTGTGATCCATGAACAGTTACTAACACCCATTGGGTTCCGGTAACTCGACCCCTCTCAACTTATTAATCAACATGATCTCTGTCCAGGAGTTGCAACTAGTTTCTGGTGTTTGTAGGTAGTGCTAGTAGTCTACCAAGTGGCACCCGGTATAGGTGGGCTTGGGACAGACTAGGCACAATGGCACAGTGTACCAAGTGGCACCCGGATGGTGGGCTTGGGAACCCTGCTCACATCGTTTGGGGCCGTGAGTGACACCCCGGCCAGATCTCCTTGCGGATGGAACCCGAATAGGCGATAAACCTGGACGAGAGACTTGTGTGGTTAGTCGGGTCATGACCGACTCCCTCGCCAGGCTTCCGCTTGAAGGTTGCCGAGATACACGAGGTGTACATGGCGGTAAGTGGCGAGAGCGTGTGTGAAGAAGTACACCCCTGCAGGGTTAACATTATCTATTCGAATAGCCATGTCTGCGGTAAAGGACTTCTGGGTTGCCTGTACAGTTCATAGACAAGTGAAAGTGGATACTCTAAAATACGCAAGATAAGCGTGAGTGCTATGAATGGCGTTCTCGTAGGGAGACGGGAGCGGATCCATAGTGGTGTATTGATATGGTGAATATGTGGACTCGTGTGTGCCACCTCAAAAGAGTTACTCGTAGTCGTAGTTCAGGATAGCCACCGAGTCAAAGCTGGCTTGCTGCAGTTAAACTCCTCCACCCCCTTTACTGATACTGATGCATATGTAGTTAGTTCTGATGTAAGTCTTACTAGGTACATTTGTACTCACATTTGCCTATTTTACGTTTTTGCAGAGACTTCCGTCTCACTAGTAGTTTCGCGTGGACTTCGACGTTTAGCTTGTTACCTCAGCTACGATCTTGTGCCCTCGGCAGGATCTGGTAGATAGTTAGGCTTCTCAGCCTTTTTCATTTGTAGATGTCTGTACTCAGACATGTTAAGCTTCCGCATGTGCTTTGACTTGTATGCTTTGAATGTTGGGTCGAGAGACCCATGTTTGTAATATCTCGCTCCTTGGAGCCTATTGAATAAAATACTTGAGTTGTAGAGTCATGTTGTGATGCCATGTTGTATTTACACATATCAAGCATATTGTGTGTATGTTATTGAAATGCTTGGTATGTGTGGGATCTGACTATCTAGTTGTTTATCCTTGGTAGCCTCTCTTACCGGGAAATGTCTTCTAGTGCTTCCACTGAGCCATGGTAGCTTGCTACTGCTACGGAACACTTAGGCTGGCCGGCATGTGTCCTTCTTCGTTCCTGTGTCTGTCCCTTCGGGGAAATGTCACGCAATGTCTACCGGAGTCCTGTTAGCCTGCTACAGCCCAATTTACCGGAGTCCTGCTAGCCCAGTTGCTACAGCCCGGACTCACTCGCTGATGACCGACACATTCGTTGCTGGGTCATGTATGCCTGTCCCTGTAAGTTAGTGCCACTTTGGATTCACGACTAGTCATGTCAGCCTGGGCTCCTTGTCATATGGATGCTAGCGACACTATCATATACGTGTGCCAAAAGGCGCAAACGGTCCCGGGCCTGGTAAGGCGACACCCGTCGGAATACCGTGCGTGAGGCCGCAAAGTGATATGAGGTGTTACATGCTAGATCGGTGTGGCATTGAGTCGGGGTCCTGACACATTAGCACATAGTGAATACATGAACTCCTCAAACTACGGTCATCACCGAGAAGTATCCCGATTATTGTCACTTAGGGGTTGTCGGATCATAACACATAATAGGTGACTATAGACTTGCAAGATAGGATCAAGAACACACATATATTCATGAAAACATAATAGGTTCAGATCTGAAATCATGGCACTCGGGCCCTAGTGACAAGCATTAAGCATAGCAAAGTCATAGCGACATCAATCTCAGAACATAGTGGATACTAGGGATCAAACCCTAACAAAACTAACTTGATTACATGGTAAATCTCATCCAACCCATCACCGTCCAGCAAGCCTACGATGGAATTACTCACGCATGACGGTGAGCATCATGAAATTGGTGATGGAGGATGGTTGATGATGACAACGACGACGAATCCCCCTCTCCGGAGCCCCGAACGGACTCCAGATCAGCCCTCCGAGAGAGATTAGGGCTTGGCGGCGGCTCCGTGTCATAAAACGCGATGAAACTTTCTCTCCAATTTTTTTCTCCCCGAACGTGAATATATGGAGTTGGAGTTGAGGTCGGTGGAGGTCCAGGGGGCCCACGAGATAGGGGGGCGCGCCCCCCTATCTCGTGGACAGGGTGTGGGCCCGCTGGTGTATTTCTTCCGCCCAGAAATTCTTATTAATTCCAAAAAGTGCCTCCGTGGATTTTCAGGACATTCCGAGAACTTTTCTTTTCTACACATAAAACAACATCATGGCAGTTCTGCTGAAAACATCGTCAGTCCGGGTAAGTTTCATTCAAATCATGCAAGTTAGAGTCCAAAACGAGGGCAAAAGTGTTTGGAAAAGTAGATACGTTGGAGACGTATCAACTCCCCCAACCTTAAACCTTTGCTTGTCCTCAAGCAATTCAATTGATAAACTGAAAGTGATAAACAAAAACTTTTACAAACTCTGTTTGCTCTTGTTGTTGTAAACATGAAAAGCCAACATTCAAGTTTCAGTATATATTATGAACTAACCATACTCACAATAACACTTAGGTCTCACAGTTACTCATATCAATAGCATAATCAGCTAGCGAGCCATAATAATAAAACTCAGATGACAACACTTTCTCAAAACAATCATAACATGATATAACAAAATGGTATCTCGCTAGCCCTTTCTGAAACCGCAAAACATAAATGCAGAGCACCTTTAAAAATCAAGGACTGACTAAACATTGTAATTCATGGTAAAAGAGATCCAGTTAAGTCATACCCAATATAAACCAACAATAATGAATGCAAATGACAGTGTGCTCTCCAGCGGGTGCTTTTAATAAGAAGGGTGAAGACTCAACATAAAAGTAAATAGATAGGCCTTTCGCAGAGGGAAGCAGGGATTTGTAGGGGTGCCAGAGCTCGATTTTAAAATAGAGATTGAATAACATTTTGAGCGGCATACTTTCACTGTCAACGCAACAACTATGAGATGGCTGTATCTTCCATACTACATGCATTATAGGCAGTTCCCAAACAGAATGGTAAAGGTCTATACTCCCCCAGCCACCAACAAGCATCAATCCATGGCTTGCTCGAAACAACGAGTGCCTCCAACTAACAACAGCCCTGGGGGAGTTTTGTTTAATTATTTGGATTTACTTTGATCTTTTTGGATCATGGGACTGGGCATCCCGGTTACCAGCCCTTTCTCGTGAATGAGGAGCGGAGTCGACTCCTCTTGAGAATAACCCACCTAGCATGGACGATATAGCACTACAAAAAAAAGACACATCCGTGACATTTTGGGCAGAACAAATTTTTTTCCTGTCATACATATGACACTTCTATGACGATAATGGTGACAAAACCCAGTATCATCATAGATGTGGTGGGCTCCTACTTCTATGACAAAAAATCATGACAGAAAATGGGCTTTTCGTCCTGGGCGGGCCGGAGACGCAGCTGCATGACATTCTTTGGGCCGTCCATGATGGAAAAAACCGTGGTAGAAGCGAGGGGGAGGAAAATTTCGAGGAGTTGCCGGTTACGGTGGGAGAGCGATGCGCGTTTCTCTCGTACAGGTACGCGCGTGTGTGCGAGGCGTTGGCTCTAACTGAAGCCGAGCGAGGCGTTGGGCTCTAACTGAACCCGAGCGATTGCACTGCAAGCTACGCGTTACTGAACCCGAGCGATCGATCAATGGCTGTTAACTGAACCCGATGGAGCGATTCCTTCACTACTGTTGCTAACTGAAGCCGATCGATTGGATGAACAGTGAGCGTTGCGGGGGGGGGTTTGGATGAACAATTAGCGGTGACATTGCCTCTGGATGAACAGGAACCCGTGGTGTGGAGGGCTGGATGAACAGTAGATGGTGGAGGGGTGGTTGAACAGGATCCCGTGGTGTGGAGGGCTGGATGAACAGACGGTGGAGGGGTGCCCATGGAGGGGTGTTTGAAAAGTAGCCGGTGGAGTAGCACGCGGTGGAGACTGGATGAACAGGAGCCCGTGGAGGCTGGAGGAGGTCGACGGTAGCCCGTGGAGGCTGGAGGAGGTCGACGGTGGAGATGAACAGTATCTCGTGGAGTCCCGTTTTGCGGTACGCCACACCCCTTTCGATGAACAGGACCCCGTTTCGACCGTAGGAGGTCCATTTCATCCGTTTTGCGGTACGCCACACCCCTCCCGATCAATAGGACCCCCGTTTCGACCGTAGGAGGTTCGTTTCGTCTGTTTTGCGGTACGCCACACCCCTCCCGATCAACAGGACCCCCGTTTCGACCGTAGGAGGTCTGTTTCCTCTATTCTGCGGTACGCCAGGCCTCGTTTCCATCGCCTGTTCCATCCAAGCCGGTTGGCTCCCACGTGTTCCGTTGCCTCCCGATGAACACGACGCATTCCGTTGCCTCCCGATGAACACGACGCATTCCGTTGCCTCCCCATGAACACGACGCATTCCGTTGCCTCCCCATGACCACGACGCATTCCGTTGCCTCCTCATGAACACGAGCCCTCGCCATACGTATGCGCGACTAGGCGTTCGAGACCCCGCCCGTATGTACACATACATGGCCGTATTTTCTTTCTTGCACCCTGGCCGCTGTACGTACATGTACATGCTACGTGCGCGCCTCTACTACGACACGTACGCGCTTCTACTACGACATGTGCGTGCCTCTACATCGACCAGTATATATATACGTACAAGTTCGCGACCAGAATGACAACGCTACGCACGCTTCGACCAGGTGGGTCCCGACTGTCAGGCAGTTCCTTGCGTGCGAAAATGTAGTTGGTGGGTCCCATCAGTCAGAGGGGCGAATCGGTTTTTTTTGCCCGGACGCACTTCCTTTGCGTGCGAAGATGTAGCTGGTGGGTCCCAACAGTCAGGGGGGCGAATCGTTTTTTTGCCCGGACGCACTTCCTTGCGTGCGAAGATGTAGCTGGTGGGTCCTAGCAGTCAGGGGGCGAATCTTTTTTTTTTGCCCGAACGCACTTCCTTGCGTGCGAAGATGTAGCTGGTGGGTCCCAGCAGTCAGGGGGAAACTTTTTTTCGCGAAATACGGTGGCCCGTCTGGTGGGTCCCCGCTGTCAGGTGGAGGAATCATTATTTTCTGCATAATAAGGAGGCACTTCCTTGCTGCGGCCGTGGACCCAGCTGTCAGCCTCTCCATGTACACTCCATGTCCGATGGAAGTCGTTCCTTGACCATGTTGACCACGCCGCGCCAAGAGCACCACGGCGGTGGACGACGGCGAGGCCTAGGAAGGGGACGACTCGGAGCCGGGGAAGACGCAGCAGTGGATGCCCACGCGAAGAGGAGTACGAGGGTTCACTGGTTCGGCTGCGGTGTTAGGCCGTTGTCGCCGTAGATTAACAGGGGGTGTGGGTGAGTAGAGGGATGTCCTGGCCAACGGTGGGAGTAGTAGGGGGCGGTGAGGCCTCCGCGGCATCACAGCCGGCCACGGGAGGCAGGAGCACACGGCACCACCGGCGCTAGTTTGGGCGGCTGGAGCAAGAAGACCAGAGGTCGAAGAAGCACTACAACCGTTGGATGAACATCGTACGGTAACAGGAGCTAGAATCATTCATATTGACTAAGTTGACAAAGCCCTCCGTCCTCGTCAACTTGGTAGGCCCACAAGTCAGCCTCCCAGTATGCTGGGTTCCAGCTGGCAGGGGGAGTATTCATTTTTTTGTGCGTAATAAGGAGGCACTTCCTTGCGTGCAAAGATAGCTGGTGGGTCCGACAAGTCAGCGGGGGGCATGTTTTTTTCGCGAAATACAGAGGCCCTTCCGGTGGGTCCCAGATGTCAGGTGGAGGAATCATTATTTTGCGCGTAATGAGGCATTTCCTTGTGTGCGGCCGTGGACCCAGCTGTCAGCCTCTCCACGCACAACCTACTTCTGATGGTGTCGTTCGTTGACCACGTTGACCACGCCGCGCCGAGCGCATCCATGGTGGTGGACGACGGCGAGGCCCCAGACAGCAACGAGCCGGAGATGGGAAGACGCGGGAGTAGAGTCGCAGATGGAGAGGTGTACGAGGGTTAACTGGTTCTAGTGCGGTGTGGTTCGGCAGTCGGTGGAGAAGAACAGGAGGTGTGGAGGGTTGGAGGGATGGCCTGGCCAACAGTGGAGTAGCGCTTCATAGCGAAGCGTGCTAAGCAGAGCTGCTAGCAGCAGGAGGCGGGAGGTGGTCTCAGCGGCGCTGGAGGAAGAAGACGAGAGATTGAAGATGGATGCCGGCCGTTGGATGTAAATCCAATGGCTAACATGTCAGAATCATTTGTTGACTAAATTTACAACGACTTGCGTTGGCTTCGACCTATTGGCCCACATTTCAGCCTCCAAAAATGTGGCACGTATTCAACCCATTTTTTCAGAATTTACAGTCTATTTTTTGCACGGTAGAATTTATAGTCAATTTGATCTTTTTTGAATTACAGCCATTAGCTGGGCTGGGTGAACAATTAATGTAGCTTTAATGTGGCCCATTTATTTTATTTCATAAAAAATTACAGGCCATTTGCACTTTATCTAGATACACGATTTTGCTGGGCTGATTCTAATTATAATGTTGGGTTGGGCCAGCAATGTTATCAAAAAATAAAAAAGGGCTGAGCATTTTGTTATAAATATATTTAAATAATAAGTGATATTATTACATTCGTCCTTAAATCTTACCAAGCTTTTGTACACAATCACTAGGATTTTCATGCCAAAACAACCCAGGATTTTATTTGTTAAGAAATTATTTTTATAAGTTAATAAGATGTGGGATATTGTTTTCTTACATATGTAAGTATCTGTTAAATACATGATGACAATAAAAATAATATATAATAACATATAAAATAATTTAAATATATATAATATAGTTAAAAGGGAAACATAAGTTGTACCTGGCGTTCCTATTCTTATATAGAAAAATAGAAAGACCACTGCGTTTTCTTCAAAAAAATACATAAATTGGGCTGCCAAAAATAAAACCTCGGATGGGAGGTTCATAGGCCGGTCGATACATGACGGCCCTAAGAAAATACAAACAGGCCCTCCCATCCCAGGTCGTGGGCTGCGCATGTTAAAAATAAAAGTCTAGACGGGGCAGCCCAAAACCACATCCAACACTTGCCAAAACTCCGTCCCTCGTTTTCTCTGTGTTTCGCACACTCAACATTGTGTGGGCATTTTGATTGTGCATCATATGAAGATGTGCTATGCATGAATGTTGATCAGCATGATGTTAACTGGCTGGTAGTTCCATTTTCGACCATGAATAAAACTTCCAACATGATGTTAACCCTGTTTGAAAAGGCCGTGTTAATATAAATGCTCTGCCTCTGAAAGTTGCAGTTTCTTATCTGAAACTGAACTTGCAGTTTCTTATCTGAAACTGAAACTTGCAGTTTCTTCTCGTCTACACTTTTATACTCCTATGAAACTACATTTTTTTAAGTGCTAAAAATAGATCTCTAGAATTCATAAAATTCTTCATATGCTCAATACTGCAAATCTGAAATTGAAAAGACATTCATATCAGAAAGTACTCTCAAAATACACAACACAAAACACAATTCACAAGCTGCAAATACTGACAACCCTAAGCTCCTCCTAACAATTCACAACCTGCCCGACTATTGGGCTGGGGGGCAGTCCCCTCCTATTCCTCGGCGGCAGACAGTCGCCCCGTGAGACGATGTGAACGGCGAGGGAGACGATGGCGGGGAAGCGTCGTCGGGCCAATTGCTTTTCTCCTCTTGTAGTTGGGCTCGGTCGACGAAGACTCCACCGGCTCGCTCTCGCAGGACACCCTCACAAACGACACCCTGTAGATGCTCGATCCTTCAATCTCTGGTGGATGCTCCATCTGGGATCGATACTCCCACCACCGCTCCCTCACGATCGGATTCGGTGAATCTGTTTGCTCCATGGCCCAGAGGAGCAGCTCTATGTACTCCGGCGCGACTCCCTCCGGGAGTATCGCCGCCTTTTCGCTCTGTTGCAGATATTTGGCCATGGATGTCGCCATCGCCGCTAGTTGGTCCTTGTTGTCAAACCAAGACTGTATCTCCAACATCCTAGCTAGCTTCACAGGGTCGCCGTCTGCGATCCTCACGTATTGGTTGTACTCCTCCATCGATATACTTCTCCACAGCACCTTCACTCGCTGGCGGTGGTTTTTGAATGGAAGAGGAGAGGAGCGGCGCTGGTTCTGGATTAGAACGGGAGAGGAGCGACGCTGGTTTTGGACTGGAACATGAGAGGAGGGGCGATGGTTTTGAAATGGAAGAGGAGAGGAGTGGTGCTAGATTTAGATTGGAACAGGAGAGGAGTGGCAGTGGATTTAGATTGGAACAGGAGAAGAGCGGAAGAGCGGCGCTGGTCTTGGAAGTATTTTTTTGTTGTTTGCGTATTTTGGGTCAAAGTTTGACCACGTATTGTATGTGACAAGCAAAATCGTATCTGAATGTACTTTCAAATTATATTATTTTTGCAACGTATAACATATAGTTTATGTGCGAAAATCATGGTCAATTATGACCCAGAATAAAAGGGAGACTAGTTAATGTGGGGTCGCTTTCTTAATTGAAGGGTAAATTGATTTTGATTTTGATCCAGTCACAGCGTGTCGGCCCTCTCGCCCAATCCTAAATCGCTGCCGCACGCTCCTCTCCCTCTTCTCCATTGCAAAACCACCTCCTCTCCTCTCCATCATCTCCATTCCAAAACCACAGTCTCGCCTCTCCCTCTTCTGATCTTCTCCATTGCAAAACCACCTCCTCTCCTCTCCATCATCTCCATTCCAAAACCACCATCTCGCCTCTCC
>NC_041393.1:394236971-394259586 GCF_002162155.2 Triticum dicoccoides | reverse complement strand
CAAAATCACATCCTCTCCTCTCCATCATCTCCATTCCAAAACCACCATCTCGCCTCTCCCTCTTCTGATCTTCTCTCCATTGCAAAACCACCTCCTCTCCTCTCCATCATCTCCATTCCAAAACCACCTCCTCTCCTCTCCCTCTTCTCTATTGCAAGACCACCTTCTCTTCTCCCATCTTCCAAAGCTAGCACTGGACCACTCAAAATGAGATCTATGGAGAGGATGCAACAGCGAATCAGGCAGATCGCCGGCGGCGACTAGGCAATGTTAGCCAGGTTGAAGGAGATCCTTAGTTGGTTTGACAATGAGTGGGAGATTTCGAGGACGGTGCGGGCCATGTGGCAATGTATGCGAAAGAGCGAGACGGCGGCGATGAGGGCGGCGATGTACATGTACTCCTCGGCGGCTGTCACGCCGCAGTCCTCTGAGTTCATCGAGTATCTCCTATGGGCGATGGAGCAGACAGATTCGCCCGAGGTGACAGTCAGGCGGAGGTGGTGGGCGTACAGGTCGAAGGTAGAGCACCCAGAGGATAACGAATCGAGTATGGCGTGCCGTTCGTGAGGGTGCAAAGCCAGCCGGAGCCACAAGAGTATTCGTTCTCCCACCACAAGAGGAGGCCGGATGGCGCGACATCGCTTCCCCGACATTCTCCATGGTTCACTTGACGCTCGCCTCGTTTGAACGGCGGCAGTAGGGTTTAAGGTAAGCTTCGCACTAACCTAATCTTCCACCTGCTCATGCTTACAATCAGTGTGATAGCTAATGAAAATCATGCTTACAATCAGTCTCCGAGTACTACGCCAATCACCCTAAAATAGCTCTGGACCTTTGGGTCAAAGTTGTGACACAGTGTACAAATAAAGAAAAATAGATTGGTGCTTCTTTCAGAAAAGAGTACTCCCTAGAAAACTGCCAATATAAGCTACTAGTATTTGGTTAGAGGATTTGCTGCCGAGAAAGATCCGTCCACAGAGAGCGCCACACATCCCACTGGTTGTGGTGGATGCCAATGCGTGCATGCAGCATGGTTGGTGTCGGTAATTTTTACTTGGCACACCTCGCACTCTGCATATATGCCGGTTCCATACGTACATTTGTGCAGTTCCACCAAAATGCAGCTGAATAACCCTGTTTGCATAGATAATGAAAAAGTGTGATTACATTATAGTGGCACTAGTTGATGAAACACACAAAATAAATAGAAGAAAATATTGCGATAGTATCATAGTATGCCATGCTGCGAGGGCGAGATGGGCCATGCGACGCCTCATACGGTACGCCTCATACTGGACATCGTCCCAAGTCTCCCAGATACACCTTCTGCCAGTGATGAACATCAATGTACAGCAGTAGTACAAGGAGGCACCTTGAGACATTCAAATCTCTATTTTTGTACATATAAACTAAAATTAAGCACCCCAGTTTGCAGAAACGCTTAAACATTAACAATGGGACTAGTTGATGAAACATACTTTAACAAACAGAAGCATTTTCTTTATCTACATTGGAAATGAAATGATAGAGATGACACTCGCTCTATTTTAACTGTATTATTACTTCATTTTATCAGTGACACTAGGGTCGAGCAGGTGGCAAACGAGGTGTACCGTGCGTCGCAAGGATGGAGGCCGGGGGTGCTTAGACTGGGATGCTGAAGCTAGCTCTTTCAGTCACCAACATGGATGATTCAATTCATGGGACCTTTTGGTGCAGTTCACCTAAAATGAAGCAATGTCCCATGAGCTAGAAGCTTCTTCTTCAATTTTTTTTAAGAAAAGGGCTCCAGCCCACGTTCCATTTCCATTAGAAAACAAAACCCATAGAGCTTCTTCTTCATTAGTTGCAATAAAATTGAGCAACATCAAGGTTGGTTGTGAAGCTCCTGGAATGCTCAACTATAATTTGGATATCATTTGTGCAGTTCAACTAAGATCGAGCGTGAAATGTATATCTCTGTTTGCACAAAAAAGGTGGAAAGGAGGGTGACTAACAAGTAACAAGTGATGAAACATGCATCAAATGAAAGAAGCATGTTCCTTATCTGAATGGCAATACTACAAGGACAATAGCAATTTCTAAAGCAGTGGCATTGCTAGATATTAGTGTGGGCATCAGGATTAACTATGACAACCATTAAATATGACATTACTTTGGGCAAGGGAGAGTAGGCGGACCAGAACAGTTGCATTTCTAACGAAAAGAACCAACTTATCTTAATGGGAAATTTTAGCAGGACATGTAAAGAAGTGCCATTGATTCACATTACTGGAGGCATTACATTGAAAACAACATCGGTTTAACGTGTCCTTACTTTTAACAGTGCGACTGCTACATTTTACCAGTGTCATTACATAAGAGTGGCTTGGGGCAACAAACATCAGAACAGGATATCTGGGTTGGTCCCATTTTTGTTCGGTATAGCCACCTTATACTGTGTGAGGCTAGCAAATCTAGTGCTGGACTTACTCTGTTGACTTGTCCCCCAGTCCCCACTTTCTTTCCTTTTTCAACCAATAGATCGGGTTTATATTGAGTGTGTACTGCGTTTCCCTTTATTTCCCTATTAGACCTAGAGACCAGTTGGATAGCCAGTCTCTGCTACTTTTCGCCCCCATTATTTCCTCTTTCATCCAAGTCCTAGATTCAGGTAACAAATCCTCCCCCACCCCCACCCCCTTTCTTCCTTGTTTGAACCAAGTAGTACTAGATTCGAGTGCATGAACTAGTTTTACCTCTTAAACATAAAAAAATTAGGTGGTTTTTGAACAGCCGATCGATCCTATCTACGAGGGGGGCTGAGAAATAGTAAAAGTTACAAATGCAGCGACGACAGGAGCTCGGGAAGTAGAGCAAGGCCGGTTTCGAAGGAAGTTATACCTGATGGTCGCCGGGATGTCGCTAGGTGGGCGGCGGGAGGCCGGATCTGCCCACACTACGGCAGCGAGGAAGAAGGGGTCGGAGGCCCTCCCTCGCCATTGGTGCTTGGGAGAGAACGGCAAGGCAGGCTGATCGGGACGCGCCCAATAGTGGGTAAGAGCTGTCGCCGAGGACGACCGCGTGAACATTGCACCTTCTCACCTTCCCCAGCGGAGAGGATCCGGCTGGATCTGTGACCAACGGTGAGCAGAGAGAGAGAGAGAGTGTGGCCATCGCTGTCGTGTTTAGATCTAGAGAGGCCGAGACGGTGTGAAGAGAGCAACACTAGCAAGCAAGCGCGGAGGCTCCTGCCTATATAGTGGAGTAGTACTTAGTTTTCTTTTGTCTACCGGAGCCGGCTTGACCTCGTCAATGAGTGTCGAGAAGTCTTCATGCACGTGGCCAGGAGGCGCAGTTGTCGTCATTTTGATCTGAAGCGCCGGATTATAACATATAACACGAAAAAAATGCCACATGACAAGAAATCATAACCTCACTGCCCAAAGGAGACAACATGAATCCCGACGGACAAACTAGATGAGGAACAAAGCTCAAATTAAAGATAAACTCATAGAAAAGGGGTCCGTCGATAGATGTCCTAATTAACATAGCCGGCTTGACCTAGATGGCAGCCGAGTAGTCACTGTTCGTGCATGTGCCCCCAATGACTAGCCCAACTCAATTGTCGCTGTTTAACCCTCGCGGTGATCCGAAGCACATGACACATAATTTTGCGAGATGACAAGAAACCTTTTTTTAGATTTTTCACCACAATTACAGCCAAGTACAACACAGCCTGCACGATATGTAGACGATAGCCAATCCAGGTGTGTCTGCGGGAGACTGGTCACATGCATGGACAAACTGATCTTCCGTGTCTTGCAGGGATCGTCCAGGCACCAATGTAGTACAACACTTCTCTAGTACTATCGCTCGTCTCCCTCTTCTATTAAGTCACCCGACTTGCAGGGCCAGGGAGTGTGCCTATGGTCGGTTCTCAATTGTCGTCCCACATGTGTGTGCGATCGCAATATGACACGCGTTCCATTCGGAGAGCAGCGTGCCAGACCGACCGACCGTCTGGGGTGCGACGCGAACGCGACGTGCGTGCTGTATACTCCATACATGTGTACCACCATTTTCTAGACACTTTTCTCCATGGCGCGGGCGCAATCCATGGATACAAAATTAGTATACTGTATACTACTCCCTCCGTCTAGGTGTGTAAGTCATCTTACGAAAACCAAATAATCCCAAAACACTTAGGCGCGGTGCATTAAATTCTAGCTCGTTTTTTTTCTTGACATATCAACCAATAAGAGATGTGGGGTGTGCATGTTTTTAATGACTTGAGACTATCAAACACGACATGCAGTGGTTAGTGCATTACATGCAATGCTATTAATTAGCAAATGAACATTAAGTTCTCTCGTTTTTCCCTCCTCCCTGGTCACGGTGCACAACCCAAGATGACTTACTCACCTAGACGGAGGGAGTATTTAAAAGTCGAGGGCGGGGATTTTCCTGCCCGGTAGGCGGCGGGATAGTTCCGCCTAGTCAGTTCGATAGAGACGCGAGAAGACGAGGGAGTAGGCTGCTGCAAATGTAGGGCTGTGTGATTTGACAGCGAGTTACTGCTGGACAGGTGGGGCCCCGTGATTTGACTTTCCATTATCATTTTAACTGCGGCGCTACGACCGGCGTGAGTCTCCCGATTCCTGACAACCTCCATACAGGTGCCTCTCACAATGCTCCACCATGTAGTAGTAGAGGCTGGCTCTTGCATGAGAGCCCACTTCTTCACTTTTTCCTTGCATCTCTTTCCTCCACATATGCAAAAATGCCATGTAAAGCACACTATTGTACTTACTTGCTCCTACAGGTGCTTAAGCTTGCCACATAGGCATAAAGTCTGATGTGGCAAGTTAATCAAGAAGAGAGAGACTAGTTCGGTGACCCAAGGAAGAAATGGTGCTAAGCGCGTTTACCTAGGTGAAAAGACAATTTTGAGTCCATAGCTAATTAAATGAAGCAAACTTAGCAACACCATTTCATTGGAAGAGGTCACTCCTTGGCAAATGCAATAAATACTAGTACTCCCTGTGTTCCATTATATAAGAACGTTTTTGACACTACACTAGCTAGTGTCAAAAATGTTCTTATATTATGGGACAGAGGGAGTACGAAGAAAGAGATAGAGAGGAGTAAAAAAATACACTTATAGCCAACCTTGTTGTAGTATGAGTGACTAAGTGATGACTATGTATGACATGCCAACATTAGCCTAACACACAGTGTTAAATCTCCAAGGGCGCGACCACGCGAGCGACGCGACGGTCATGGTAGGCGCGACCATGATACGGGCTGCTGGCAGCCCTTGGATCTGAGATCAAACGGTCGCATGCTAAGTTGCTGAAAATTTTAAGAATAAACCTCCAGGATAGGATATTCACCCATAGGTCTAGAATCATGCCATGTAATCGTTCGATCTCAGATCCAAGGGCTCTCGGAAGCCCGTATCATGGGAGAATGGAAAGCCACTACCCTGCCATTCGCATGCTGGCAGTTCGCTCCTACTCTTTCCCGCACATCCTTTAATATTACGGCGGTTCGCTCCTAGTCATCCTGTCCATTCACATTACGACACTTCCACTAATCCTAACCCTCCTCCAAAATCCATGGCGTCCCAAATCTCCCCGATCGGCGGTGAGTACAAGGTTAGAACCATCACCGGCGATGAGTTCGACGTCATCTACACTCGTACTTCCGCGACGGTGAAAGGATGCCTTTCTCGCTTTAGACGCATGTTCGAAAACTCACATGATGAGTGGGTCGCTGGGCTAGATGTTGAGTACACCACAGTCGTGGGACGAGAGAAGGATCTAAAGGACGAAGAGAGGAAGAAGCCCGCCGTGATCCAGGTTTGCGTACATAATGTTTGCTTGGTCTACCACATATGCCATGCCGATGTTGAGTGCCAGGATTTTAAGAACTTCCTCGAGGACAAAACAGTCAAATTCGTTACTATAGACTTTAAGAACGACAAAGAAGTCCTGCGTCGGATAGGCCTCGTTGTAGGCAACCCCTTCGACCTCCATAAGAATCGGCTGGTGCCCTCTCGTCAGCCCTCAATGCTGACCCTGGCAGGAGCCATGGTTCATCCTTCGTACCGCAAACTGGAGAAACCTCATTACAAATTTCATCGTCATGCATGGCAGCGGAAAGTACTAGATATATACCACATCCACTACGCTGCAATGGATGGCTACCTTTGTTTCAATATCTACAAGGGTTGGATGAAGAGCAACAACCAAGTTGGCGGTTCAAGCAAAGAAATATCGGCCAAGAGGAAGAGGGACAAGGACGAAGTCCAGGACGTGGACGAGGACTCCGAGTAAGGTGGCAGTGTCGTTGCTCATGGCGGTTCTAAACTTTTAATGCAGTGTCTACCGGATTAGTTGCATAGTTTAATTTCAGGTGTGCTTAGTTTAATTTGAGGGTTGTGTTGTGCTGAGCCCCCAGCAGAACTATGTTATGTTTCTTCTCGCTACTTTAACTCTTCAGTATGTACATACTAGTACTAGTATTTCTTTAATAGAATTTAGCACCCCAATTAAGCACGTACTAGCTTTTTTAATAGTACTATATGCATAATTTGGCAATGAGCACTCACTATATGTACCACCTTTTTTTAAAATTTCAATTTTTGCCCCATGGCGCAATCCATTGATAGTGCAGTACTACTGTACAAAAGTATACCTTTTTTAAAAGGCTAGTGTACTGTTCATCACATATATATATATAGCCAGTTAAATTCTCAACCTAGAACGACGTGCATGCCATGTAGTAAACTGATCCGGAGGAAGTATAGTAAAAATGAGGTGATTTTACCCAGCGATCGGCGGGGGAGCATGACCTGTCATGCGGTCCCACGTGTCATGATGTACCAAGGCGATGCGCGTGTCCCTCTTGAGGCATAAGCAATACTAGTACGTGGTTTGAGATGATGTCGAACCGAAGTGTGAAATAATGGTTGCTTCGTCCGTCTGGGAAGGTGCGGCATTGTGATTTGATGTCTCATTGCTCATTACTAACACTAGGCCAGTACGAGTGGGGTGCGTCCCCCCTGCTGTTCTATACTGTTATTTGGTGCTTGACATGTCGACCCAGTTGCACATGAGGTGACCCCCACATCCTTTGTCAAAATAAACAACACCCCGATCAATGCATTTCACTCTTCTGTGCAACGGACGGGCACCTTACTTGCTCCTACAGGTGCTTAAGCTTGCCACATAGGCATAAAGTCTGATGTGGCAAGTTAATCAAGAAGAGAGAGACTAGTTTGGTGACCCAAGGAAGAAATGGTGCTAAGCGCGTGTACCTAGGTGAAAAGACAATTTTGAGTCTATAGCTAATTAAATGAAGCAAACTTAGCAACACCATTTCATTGGAAGAGGTCAATCCTTGGCAAATGCAATAAATACTAGTACTCCCTGTGTCCCATAATATAAGAACGTTTTTGGCACTACACTAGTGTCAAAAACGTTCTTATATTATGGGAAGGAGGGAGTACGAAGAAAGAGATAGAGAGGAGTAAAAAAATACACTTATAGCCAACCTTATAGCCAACCTTGTTGTAGTATGAGTGACTAAGTAATGACTATGTATGACATGCCAACATCAGATAGCCTAACGCATCATGTTAAATCTCCAAGGGCGCGACCGCGTTAGCGACACGATGATCATGGTAGGCGCGACCATGATACGGGCTGTTGGTAGCCCTTGGATCTGAGATCAAATGGTCGCATGCTAAGTAACTGAAAATTGGTAGAATAACCCTCTAGGATAGGATATTCACCCATTGGTCTAGAATCACGCCATTCAACCGTTCGATCTCCGATCCAAGGGCTCTCGGAAGCCCGTATCATGGGAGAATGGAAAGCCACTACCCTGCCGTTCGCACGGTTGCAGTCCGCTCCTACTCGTCCCTGCACGTCCTTTAATACTACGGCAGTTCGCTCCTAGTCGTCCCGTCCATTCACATTACGACAGTTCCACTAATCCTAACCCTCCTCCCAAATCCATGGCGTCCCAAATCTCCCCGATCGGCGGTGAGTACAAGGTTAGAACCATCACCGGTGATGAGTTCGACATCATCTACACCCGTTCTTCCGCGATGGTGAAAGGATGCCTTTCTCGCTTTAGACGCATGTTCGAAGACTCACATGATAAGTGGGTCGCCGGGCTAGATGTTGAGTACACCACAGTCGTGGGACGAGAGAAGGATCTAAAGGACAAAGAGAGGAAGAAGTCCGCCGTGATCCAGGTTTGCGTGCAGGACTTATGCTTGGTCTACCACATATGCCATGCCGACATTGAATGCCAGGATTTTGAGGACTTCCTTGAGAGCAACCTAGTCAAATTCGTTACTGTAGACTTTGGTAACGACAAAGAAGTCCTGCGTCGGATAGGCCTCGTTGTAGGCAACACCTTCGACCTCCAAAAGAATCGGCTGGTGTCCTCTCATCAGCCTTCAATGCTGACCTTGGCAGGAGCCATGGTTCATCCTTCATACGGTAAACTGGAGAAACCTCCATACACGTTTCATCGTCATGCATGGCAGCGGAATGTACTAGATATAGACCACATCCAGTACGCTCCAATGGAAGGCTACCTTTGTTTCAATATCTACAAGGGTTGGATGAAGAGCAACAACCAAGTTGGCGGTTCAAGCAAAGAAGTATCGGCCAAGAGGAAGAGGGACAAGGACGAAGTCGAGGTCGTGGACGAGGACTCCGAGTAAGGTGGCAGTGTCATTGCTCATGGTGGTTCTAATGTAGTGTCTACCAGAATAGTTGCAAAGTTTAATTTCAGGTGTGATTAATTTAATTTGAGGGGTGTGTTGTGCTGAGCCCCAGCAGAACTATGTTATGTTTCTTCTTGTTACTTTAACTCTTCAGTAAGTACATACTAGTATTTCTTACATTTCATCTTTTAGTTGGTATAGTACTACCACTCGTTTATTCACATTATATACGTACAATATATATGGCCAACATCATATAGCCAGCAGTTTAGTTGTCAAAGAATTTCAGGGTGCTTAGTTTTGTCAAAGAATTCCAGGGGTGCTTAGTTTTATTTGAGGGGTGGGTTGTGCTGGACACCATTATTGTGAGTAGCCTTTTTAATAGTACTATATGCATAATTTGGTGACGAGCGCTCTCTATATGTACCACCTTTTTTAATTTTCAGGTTTTTCTCCATGGCGCAATCCATCGATACTACTGCTGTACAAAAGTATACATTTTTTAAAAGGCTAGAGGGCGGGGCAGTCTAGCTTGGTCGGTTTCACGAGAGGTGAGGGCCTTTGTGATTTGACGGCTCATTACTGCTGGAAGGCGGGACCTTGTGATTTGACTACTCATATAAATGCGCCGACGACCTGATCGAGGAGGAGCAAAGAACCGTGCGGTATACTCAAGTTTTCCACTGGAGTAGCACTGCGACGGAGGAGCACGAAACACGGCAGCCCAGTGCCATATGGCGATAAAAAATGATCTAATTTGCTAGTCATCTCATTGTTAGCATTGTTCTATACATTCCCTCAAAAAACAAAAACCATTGTTCTATTCATGCCTTGCAGAGAACGTGACACGTGCGGTGAAACACCCGAAGCAAAAGATGAAACACAGCAGCAAAACAAGGAGGAAGATTATCACCCCAAATGATCTAATTCACCGCGGAGTCGTAACTGCTTCTTCATCGCCTCCACGACCTCCGTCTCCTAGTGCGTCTCCTCCTCCATCTTCTTCATTCTGTCCATGACGCGGGATTTCTCGACGCGAGCCTTCATCATCTGTTCCACAGCCGCATTACGTACCTTGACAGCAGCCGGGTGCTCGATGCGGAGCTTCGCCAACTCCTCCTTCTGTTCCATGACGAGGGCCTGCAGCATCTTCATCGAGGAACTACTATTCTCATGCAGCTTCTTCCAGCCGGTGTTCTTCTCCTTCAACATGTCGATCTCGTGGCAGAGCTTCGCCTTGTCCTCCTGAAGTTGCAGGATTTCGCCGGTCGCCTTCTTCTCCGAGGCAATGCTCTTCTTCAGCAACATCACCAAGCCGGCGGTCAACTCCCCCTGCTGATTGAGCTCAGCGGGCATGTCATCGAGGCTCTCCTTCAGCAACTCTGTCAAGCCTTGGATGAGCTCCTTCTGCTTATTGAGGTGCTTATTGAGCTGATCGGGCATGTCGTCGAGGGATAACGACTCCAGCTCCGCCGGCTCGGCATGTTCGCCTCCGCGGCTAGGGCGCTCCTGGGAGCCATCGCCTGCCCGTGAGAGATCTTTCGAGGTCTCTGCGTGGCGGCGAGCCCTCACTTTTTTTCCGCAGGCTTGGTTGCCGCTCCCTTGTTATGAGTAGTTCTCGACCTAGAGCTCTGCTCACCGGCCATGGCAACGACGGACGAAGAAGAAGCACTTATGAGGAGGAAAGGTAGAGTAATTTTCGGTTAGGTAGTTCCCCTTTTTATAACCTAAGTACTAGCACTAGTAGTACTAATACCTGCATAGTGGGAACACGTTCAGGTTTGGTACGTAGTACTAGTAGGTGTGAGCAGGCTTTCGATGGGAACAAGGTAAAGATTAATTGATGGTTTTGGTTTCGAGGCCCGAAACGGCTCCCGATGAGTTTAGTGGAACATAAATTTCAAGTAGACTACACTGCTCAAATGCGTAAATATTATGTTACTGTCAAAAATTGGCATAAAATACGAAGGAGACCAATGGAAGTACTACTAGCAACCCACGATTTAACTACTCGCATGCGCGCTGTGGAGTAATAATGTCTTTCTTCCGCCCTCACGTCCACTCAATTTGCATGCGCTGTATTAATTGACCATCAATGAAGTGAACGACTTTACACGCGTCAAATTATCACATGGGGTGGATCTTGGTACAAAATTGCGTCCGCCCGTGTACCCGCGTGTGCGTGCGAGGGAATGAGTGTGTGCGTGGCGTGCATGCACATCTTCACTTCGTGCATGTACCGCCAGTATGGCTCAGGGAGGACGAGTACATTCTTCTGGAACCAGCAGCACGTCACTGTGATCAATTCACGCAAGGAGGTCGCGACAACACCTCCACATGTGCCACGTGGCTTCATGAACTGTAAGAGAGACACTATGTAGCGTGCCATTGGTATTCTAATTTACGTGTTTTGCACATACTCGTAGTACTAGTAATTTACACGTGCATTACACGCATCAGATTTTGCAACCAAATTATGAATAAATACCACACTATAGCATGTAAGCTCTTAGTCATATATGCGTGATGTAGCCCTTCGTTTAATTCTTATAGTTCATCTCATTCAAAATCAAATTAGTTTTTATAAAAAAGCTAAGAACGCGTGAATAGGAAAAACATGGGATTATAGTGGAATGTCGTATTGAATCCTACAGGATTGTACGAGTGTTTGATTGTGCATAGAAAAAACGCAGAATTCTTTCAAAGAGGTTTGAGTGGATGGGATGTTTCCTATGAAATCTAGTGCAAATGAATCATATGGAAAAATTCCTATGGTTTACAATCCTACGAATCAAACAACCACGATAGGAAAAATTCCTAATGATTAGAATCCTCTAAAATTCCTTTGAGAATCCTTTGAATCAAAGAAGCCCTTAATCTATTTTATGATTCATGGAATTGTGCGTTGTAAAGCATAAAGTAAAAACAAATAATGGCAATTCAACTAGAAAAAAAGTTCAGGCAGTTATGATACGGAAGATTCTAGAACAAAAGAGAACCACTGTTGTTTTGAGGTTTGTACATTATGCTTAAGTTCAACCATGGAGTCTGCTAGATTGTACATGTGGCAAAATCTGGTGGGGGGCTAGAAGATGGTGCGAGGGGCCGAGTGGAGGGAGACTATGAAGGAATGCACAAGTGCAAGATCGATATTTAGAGAGAGGGGGGGGCGAACACGTGCGCTGTTGCACGCAGTGGCGGAGCCATGAAAAATAAATGAGCTAGGGGGGCAAGCATTGCTAATGCTTTACGAGGAGGGTCAATTCATGAAATTAAACCTTTTTTAGCAGCAATTGTCTAATGATCACATTCATATTAGCCTCGATATATAGTGATGTTAGGGGGGGGGGGCAGGGCCCTTACTGCCCCCTGTCTTCGCCATTGTGCACGCATCTGAGAGATGAAGCGGAAGGCATGGATGATGAGAGGGGGACGTTGGATATATAATTAATGTGGGTGTATTAGCTATTTATGTTAATCCTATATAGAGAGGTATAGATTGATCGATGTGGACGTGGGAGAGGTATAGATTGATCGATGTGGACGTGGGAAAGAGGGTGAGACCTCACTGGATATATCAATTGATCGGTTTGTGTGGAAAACTATGAAAGACCTAGCTATATACACACATACATAGAGGAACATCGATCGTTGCGCATGCACGCATGAGAGATAAAGAATGCCCGGTATGAGGGAGAGGGGGATGTGTGTGGGTGTGTGCCTTCATGGGAGACCGACCTGAAGAAAAAGATTGCATGCGTGCGATAGATAATGCCGACTGGTAGTGTGTGTGCATGCATGCACGAGAGAAAGTTAGTGGTACAATTGTAAAGAGAAGACTACTGTGTGGGTGTAAAAGAATAAGTGAGGTCATAATCAATGTAAAGTTGAATTCAAATATTTGAATAAGAGATCCTGATGTTTGAAACCCATGCATGCATGAATATAACGAAGATCTGCGCGGTGTGCTTTGGAAACGAGCATGTTGTAATGTATACACATTGAACAAGGTCAGACTGATTTGAATTTCAGATACCGATGGCAGACATCATTTGCCCATGTCGCATCCGTGCATGTAATTGGAGATGATGGGCGGCTTTTGCATCACATATCTATATCTATACCCCTATATATATATATATATATATATATATTATATATATATATATTTTTATATTGTGAGCGGGTAACTTTCACTTTGAAAGATGGTCGTTGGATGACGAATCCGAAGGTCCAAAGATGGCAAATTTGAGCACTATTGGCCATTGCATATCATCTAGATTCCACCATATTTCGCCACATGTATAATCTAGAAGACTCCATGGTTGAACTTAAGCATAATGAACAAACATCAAAACACAAGCACTTCTTATTTGTTCTAGAATCTTCCATATCATAATTGCCCAAATGTTTTTCTACATGATTTGACATGATTTGTTTTTACTTTATGTCTTACAATGCACAATTCCATGAATCTTAAAATAGATTAGCTTTCTTATAAAAACTAGATGATTTTGAATGAAATGAACTATAAGAATTAAACGAACATCTACATCATGCATATATGACTCAAAGCTTGCATGCTATAATGTGGTATTTATTCATAATTTGGTTGCCAAATCTCATGCGTGCAATGCACGTGTACCTTAGTCTAGTCTAAATGGTGTTTGTGTGTGTGTTGTGCGTGTTGAGGTGCAAAATTGTCTTTTTTGGGTACACGTTAAGCTTGTTCTTCCGAAATTTCAAGCCAGACCTTGTTATGCCAAAAATTGAAGCTAGCGTCTCTGTCTATTGTGCTGCAAAACTCCCGCCTCTTCAACCCGCGCCTTGTTAGCCCGAAATATTTAAGATATATCTTTGTCTCGTTGTGCTCCGACAACTCCCTCCATCTCAACCCGCGCCTTGCTATTCCGAAATTACAACGCGCGCGAAAACTCCCACCTCCTGTGAAATCCCGACACGCGAAATGCCCGTGGTACCCCTGAACCGAAAGAACCGCCTCAAATCGATGGGGGGTACTTTCGTAACTTACCCCACATTTCGGACAAGCGCGTCTCTAAGCCATGGTTCCCCACTGCCATCCCATCCGCCCACCCATTCGTACACTGAGGCCGCGAAAAACCGCGACGAAACCCCATACCCTGCTCCGTCCGCCACCCAGCCGGAGTTTCTTCCCCGACGACATCGTCCATAGCAACACCTCGACGTCCCTCATCCATTGTACCGGATGAGGACCCGTCGTCGATCTCATCGTCCCGCCGGTTCAGCCACCCCGTCCTCCACCTCCAAGGAGCTGCCCCGACGTTCCCCTCGTCTTTCGCGCCACCTCCATTCCCACACCGCTGTCTTCACCTGCACCACCGGAAGAGCATCATCATCACCGTTTCCTTGGATGAAGCTGCGGCCTAATCGGCGCCACCAAAGAGGTTGTACACTAATCGCCACATTTTCTTCTTGATTCGATCTCACAGTGCTGCCGGCGCTCGGTCCCGAGCTGACATGGCGCGGCTCCATCCACGGCGGCATCGCAAGCCACTTCCTCCACAGCGTTGCTCCCTCGGTGGCGACGTCCACATCAGTAGGAGCTTCTGCTGCTTTAGCTCTCACTCGCGCTGCTGCTCTGCTCTTACTCTCGGTCCCCTGCCTGGTCTGCTCTTGCTATTGCTCTTGCTCGTGCTGCTGCTCTCGCTCTTGCTCTTGCTTGCGATGCTGCTCCGATTTGTCTACACTTCAGTCGACTGAATCGACTTTTGGGTCAGTCGATTTCCAAGGGGTGGGCTTGCCGGGGTGAAGGAAGAACCAGCCACAGCGGGGAGGGGGGCTCACCGGAGAGGTACCCCACTATCTATCTTAGGGTTCAGGATGGGGGTGGTGGTCGCCAGCGGTGGTGGGGCGGTGGCGTGGGGATCACCGGAGAAAAAGCTCGGCACGGGGGCCTAGAGGGATGTCCGGGGCGGCGGCGGACCGGCGGTGGGGAGTGTTTTCGGGACGGGCGGGGCGGTGCACCACCGGCCACGGGCGGCGGGGGGCTGCTATTTGGCCGGTGGTGGCTGGCGGCTCAGGGGGGTGGAGGTTGAAGATGAACCGCAGGCCCTTCATTTCGTATCCAACGGCTGCAAAATCAGCTGATCAGAGATGAAAAAGTCAGTCGACCGACATGTAGCCTCACCTTGCTAGTGCATTCAGTTTCGACAGCAAAATTCAGTTTCGACAACAAAATTCAGTTTCGACAGTTAGGTTCAGTTTCGACAGTTAAGTTTAGTTTCGACAGTTAAGTTCAGAGATGAGCAGCTGATGTATTTTACATCTAGCACTTTGTGGTTATGTATTTTACGTCATGTATTGGAGATGCTATTAGAATTCCACTCAGGTTAACGTTGTTCGTTGTCTCTCTTGTCCTGCTTCAGCCTCGTCGTCGAACAACTCACCGGAGCTGCTGCAACGATGAAACCCTCCATCACAGCGGAGAAGTACCTCAGGCTCCATCTCCATACGCCTAAGATCTTCTTCCCCTCCTCCGACAGCAAAGTCAGCTGGAGCATCCTCACCGGCCAACCCAATCACGCTGAGATCGACATGGCTTCGTCAAAGAGGTTGTACACTTGTTGCATCTCTTTTTTACTCTACTTGTTATATATATTGTCCACTGAGCACTCGTGGTAACGGGAAATACGATTATTTTATCCTACTATATGAAAAGCAGTGAGGTACCAGGAAACTTAGCTATCCGTGATGGACTCTCTTGAACGCCATCATTATTTATCTCTGCGCGTTTGAGCTGTGCATTTGTCGATGGGCCTGGGAGTTGAGCTAGTATGGCAGTGGCCTGGGTCCAAAGTAATAGAAGTAGCACAAAAACATTTTTTTAGTGTAGGATTTTCCTTGTTCAAGCCTTCCTACTAGAATCTCCAGTGCTCGAAAGGAAAAGTGAATGAAAAACATAGGAATTGGAAAGTTTCCTATGGTACTACTCTTCATGAATTTGGTGAAAAGGAATGGAGCAAAGGAAAACTGTAGGATTTGTTCCTTTAGTGTCTCCTTGAAAGAAAAACCGTAGGAATTCTAATTTCCACTTCTCCTCCTTTTCATATTCCTATTCATCAAGCACAAGACTAAGAGATAGTAGCATAATAGCATTATAACCGTACATTTTCTTGTGGTTTGACTTAATCTCACCATGCTTTTTTGCATCCTGTGATCTTCCAATTGTTGTGAATCAAACACCCAGATTGGCAGAAATCCTGTGTTTTTAAATTCTCTGTTTTGCTCGTGCATTCCTATCCTATTCCTGTCTATTTCCTATCCCTGCACTGTTAGAATCCTGAAATTCAAACAAGCCCTTACTCAATTACTTCTGTTACAGATATGTGTCAAAGAAAACCTTGTGTGGTTTGTCCTGCTCCTGCGGCGCTGTGTTCCACCCCAGCTCAGCTGCTCCAACGACGGAAGGGTTCACTATAGCAGGGATCCACTCTCCAGACTGTCTTTCGCCGCCTCAGATCTTCTTCCCTGCCGCCGGTAGCCACGACAACTGCATTACCATCATCAACTGAGCAGATGACCTTGAGGACTACATGGGTCCGCAAGAGAGGTCGCACTCTTCCGTGTCTACTTACGTTATGTGTCGCTTAATATGATGACATGCTACATTATCATCGTGTTCACCTATTAGACTCCGAGTCAGGTCCAAACTAATGCTGAAACTTGAGTTTTTAAATGGTTGTGGGGTACATATTGGGGTAGCAATCAGTACTATCTGTCTACTATCTGGTTAATCTCCGGTGTCTACTATGAGTTTCATGTTGGGTGCAAACAAACATTAAAGTAGCCATTATCTGTATTTTTAAACTAAAGCTATTATCTGCCTGCTATAATTGGTTTTGGGTCTATCCACAGTTTGCTACCATCACTCTGGATTTGTGCATGCACTCCTTACATAATCTCACTATGTTTTATTCCTATGCATGCCAGTTATTGTACACAATGGAACTGATCATGTAGAGCAAAAGAGACGAGCCTTGCGTGGCAAAAAAAATTCATGCAGACGTTGTTCCATGGTGGATGCAAAGGCATCCCCCCTCCACCCATTTCGGATCGTAATCAAGAGGAAGATAACTATTCTGAGGGGGACTCAGAAGGAGAAGACCACTCCTATTTACCCCATGAGGTCTTCGCTCTAACTTGGCATGCCGATGTTGGTAATATCATGCATATGGTGCCTTGCATTGCTTACTGTATACATTAAAAATGTCATCTGCTTAGTTTAGACATGCTTTGTGTCAATGCCATCTGTTTTGTTTCTTTATCGTATATGTGAATCATGCAATGCCATCTTGTCTAGCCAGGCATCATATATGTGAATTTTGCAATGCCACCCTGGTTAGCCAGTCATCTTATATGTGAATTATATCATGCCATCATTTTTTTATTATGTGTTAAATTTGTTAACAATTTTAGTGCATTCAATTACTCTTCCTGTGCATCAGCCATTCGGCACGGTCATGGAAAAATCTGGAGTGGAAACAAGGTCTTCAGAGTAGAAAATGCTATCTGACGAAGCGCATGTCTTGCTGGTTACCGATAGCTCCTCAGAGGAGGATTCAGAGACAGATGACCAGTCATATTTCCCCCCTGAGGTGCATGCCCTAAATTGGCAGGGTTATGTTACTCATATCGTGCGTATGGTATGTTGCATTGCTATATCATTTGCTTAGTTTAGACATGCTTTGTGTGAATGCCACCTGTTTAGTGTCTAATTACCATATATGTGAATTATGCAATGCCATCTTGTTGCAAGACATTATATATGTGAATTATGCAATGTTATCTTGTTACAAGGCATTATGTATGTGAATTATGCAATGCCATGCTATTTAGGCAAGCGTCATATATGTGAATTATATCATGCCGTCCTTTTTTTGTATTTCTCATTGCTTTTGTGGACAATGTTTGTATATTCAACTGCTCTTCCTGTGCATCAGCCATTTGAATTGGTGATGGAGAAATCTGGAGTGAAAACAAGGTCTTCAGAGCACACAATGCTACCTGCTGAAGCAGATATCTTGCTGGTTACAGATAGCTCTTCAGAGGAGGATTCAGAGGCAGATGACCAGTCCTATTATCCCCCTGAGGTGTATGCTCAAACTTGGCAGGGTTATATTACTCATATAATGCATATGTTGTATTGCAATGCTTATTTTTTACATCATATACACAATATTGAATGCCATCTCCTTAGTTGACACATCATATATGCAATTGCCCTCTGCTCACTTCCTTAGTATATAAATCATATACTTGAATTATGTCATGCCATGATGTTTACATAGACAGCATGTATCTGAATTATGGCATGCCAACCCATTTTCTAAAGACATAATATAGTCATATCATCTCATCCTGTTTACATAGTCATCGTATTTTAAATTATGTCATTCTATCCGTGAATTATATCATGCCATCATCTTTCCATCGACGGCATGTTTGTGATTTATGGCATGCCAACCACTTTAATAGACACATCGTATATTTATATCATGTCATCACTACAGGAATCTGCTACTTTGCCATCTGCCACGGCGGACGGCAAAGGCATAGATGGCGGACGGCAAAAGGTGACGGCAAAGCAGGGGACAGCAAAGAGCTGTGTTGCCGTCTGCTTCGGGCAGCTGACGGCAAAGGGGCCTTCGCCATCAGCAGCGGACGACAAAGAAGACGGATGGTAATAAATGTGCTGTCACTCCGTTAGGTGGTTAACGACAGGCCTTTGCCATCCGCTGCGGACGGCAAAGCCTTTGCCGTCAGCTGCTGATGGCAAACTGACCAAATTGGTCAGCCTCCCAGGAAGCACAGTTGCCTGCCACGTGGCCTCTTTGCCGTCCGCTGCTGATGGCAATGAGCCCTTTGCCGTCGGTGGCAGACGGCAAAGAGCCTGCATATTGTCTCTTTTTTTTCTGTTTTTTTTAATCCAACAATTTTCACAGCAAATATATATGACATATATAGATATATTACCATATCACATATCCAGCACATAAGTTTCATATCACATATCACATCAGTTTCATCCATACACATTGTTCATACATAAGCAAGTTCCATCCATACACATTGTTCATACATAAGCAAGTTCTATCCATATACATATTACAATGCAAAGTTTCGTCAAGATAGCAAGTTCTATCATAGCAAGCTAGATACAATGCAAAGTTTCATCAAAGGAAAAGCAAGCACTCCATCATAGCAAGCTAGCTTCCATGAAGTGAATGAAATCTACAAAATGGTAAATAAGAAAGTTAGAAATAGGTGACTAGAACAAGAAGAAGACTAGAACAAGAAGTATATGTCATTTATGAGCTAACTTAGGTGAAATGGATCATATATGAGCTAACAAAGTTGAAATGGGTTGTTTATGAGCTAACTTAGTTGAAATGGATCATTTATGAGCTAACTTAGTTGAAATGGGTCATTTATGAGCTAACTTAGGTGAAATGGATCATTTATGAGCTAACTTAGGTGAAATGGATCGTTTTTGAGCTAACTTAGGTGAAATCGATCATTTATGAGCTTTTATGAGCTAACTTAGTTAAAATGGGTCATTTATGACCTAACTTAGGTGAAATGGATCATTTAAGAGCTAATTTAGGTGAAATGGATCGTTTTTAGCTAACTTAGGTGAAATTGATCGTTTAGGAGCAAATCTAGGTGAAATGGGTAATTTTGGAGCTAACCTACGTGAAATGGGTCATTTTAGAGCTAACCTACGTGAAATGAGTTATTTTGGAGCTAACCTAGGTGAAATGGGTCATTTTAAAGCTAACGTAGGTAAAATGGATCATTTACGAGCTAATCTACTAAAATGGGTCATTTTAGAGCTAACTTGGATAAATTGGATCACTTGTAAGCTAACTAAGGTAAAATGAGTCATATTAGAGCTAACTTAGGTAAAATGGATCGTTTATGAGCTAACTAAGTTAATTATGCAATTTTTGACATAAGTAAGCTTATTAAGTCATTTTGAAGGAAAAGAAGCTAACTCTAGGTCATTATGGTAAGCATATTGGAGGAAATAAAGCTAAGTCTAAGTCTAGAGAAACTTACCGTGATCAGGAAGGTGTAGGAGCGGGCTGGCTCGTGCCGGTAGCTGGAGAAGGATCGTGCGATGCGTTTCTGGAGTTAAACTGCACCAAAGATCATTTCCAATGTCTCGTTAGCATTATGACACTCAAATGTTAAGACTAGCAAGTAATGTCCATTCAAATTAAACTCATCGTGCTCCCAGGAGCAATCACTGGTATCGGCGGAGCGGTCTGACCGGACTTCTCGCACACAGACTGCACATTTGGTTTTCACAACAGAGTCATACTAGTTAGTAATGAGACTCAAATGTTAAGACTAGCAAGTAATCTGCAGAAGAAACTTACCACAAGGAGCTCATACATGGCCGTTGCCTGCATGTCATTCCGTGCCCTCTCCTCCTCCAACATATTTGTCGTCCTCTCCTCCAACTCCCGCTGCCTCTCCGCCACCTCCGCCAGAAGTTTCTCCGTTCTATCTCTCTCACTCTGTATAGCAGCCTGCAACACCACTCACATGACCATTTGTAATCATTGATGGAAGCGCACAAAATGTAATGGAGAAAGATAGCTGAGTACGTATAACTAACCTTGATGGCGAGTTGGACTGGCCGTTCACGAGGCCTTATCTCAGGAGCGGAGCTCGACTGGCGCGCCTTGATCTCCGGGAGAGTGCTAGGACAACGGATAAGTCCATCTCCCATGGCTATGGAGCCATGGGACCTCCCGCCACCAGATATCATCAGCAACTCTGTATCAATGGGACCCTGGCTCGGGTTAAAGTCCTCCCCTTTCCTCGCCTTCCCCTGATCTCTATATTGCACGAGCTTGTCGTGGGCGGAGATGCTGGTGAAGTTCTTTGGATCATCGAGGTCAGACGTAGAGAATGCCTTGACTTTCTTGTAAGAGCCAGTGTGGGCCATGGCATACAGGTCGTACACCTCTGGCACCTTATCCGCCTTATTGTAGCATGCCTGAAAGAGAGAAACAAAGTAAATTAGTAATTAAAGGGCTAAAGCTAGCATGATGAATGAATTGCATGAATCATGAAGCAAACCACATACCCAGTTCCGCCCGTACTAAAATAAGTTAGAGCTGCCTTGGTGGTGTGGCACACCTTCCATTTGGGCACATTTGTCCTTGGCCTCGTTGTGGGTGGCCCGCCATTCTTTTGAGCACCACCCATCGACCAACACCTCCCAACAATCCATCCGATCCGCACACCATCTCTGAGGGGCCTAAGTTAGCAAATAGAAACTTCAGCGCTACGGCTATGAATTACTAAATGAAGGAATTAAGTACAAGGCCTTAAGAATTACCTTCATGTACTGCTCCTTACTCAAGAACTTATCGCGGCACTCCCACTTGGACTTCTTGATACCACGGTCGCCGTAGTAGTCTCGAACAGACTGCACCCGAGCCTCATGCCGTAAGTTCTGAAGTAGGCGCTTGCACTCCTTGTGGATAACATCTGCCGCCTCCTCCTCGTATCCCTCCTCACACCTGTAGAATGTCCGCAATCAAATGAGACAATATTGATTAGTACAATTAATAACTAGCTAGTTGAAGATTTCTAATTGTGTAAAGGAGAAATTACCCAGAACTTTCTGATCACCATGTCTGCCCTCGTCTTGCACAAGACACCGTCGATAATCTCACTCGGCGGGGCCAGGGCAGCCAAGTAGTGCTCCCAACTCAATCCAACCTCTGGAAGCCGACCCTCACCAGGCAACGTGACAAACCCCGGAAAGTTTTGCCGAATCAGAACTCCAAGGACGGAGTTGGGCCGGCGGACACTTTCATGGTGGTCCCAACCCCTGCAGCATGACAAGGCCAACGCATTAGTTATTTGAAGAAACGTGAATGCAGAAGGTACAAAAAGATTAAATGCACTTACCTCTCCCCATCAGGGAAAATCAACCACCTCTGCTCGCGGGTCGCCGGCACGGACGGGAGCCATGTAGCACCATGCTGGTAGACGTTGCCCCCCCCTCCTCCCCCTCCTCCTCAAAATCAGTCGGCTCCCCGCCATCATCAGCATGGCCACTCGGCTCCCCGCCATCATCAGCATGGCCACTCGGCTCCCCGCCATCCTCAGGCTGACCCGACCAAGTACCCCATCCAGACGTGTGCTCCTCATGGGTCTCGTGGGCCCAACTCTCGTGGGCCGAAGGCCCGTCGACCCGAGGCTCATGGGCCGAAGACCCGTGGACCGGAGGCTCGTTGACCGGAGTCCGTGTAGCCTCCTCCTTAGACGAGTCCACCCTAGCAGTCACGTGCTCGGGTGAAACAGCTGGGGGCGGCGGTGAGGAAGGCACCGAAAGAGTCACCCTACCTCCTCTCCCGCAACCACGTGCTCCACCTCGGCCCTTCTTCTTACCTCGTCCCCTGCTGGGCACCGCGGTCAACGAAGAAGGGCCCGACGGTGTTGCCATACTGTCCAGCAACGCTCAGCGGAGAGGTGCGTGTGGAATGGAAGACCTCACACTATGCGCCGACGAAGAAGGGGCCTCGGCGCGCTCCCGACTAGCGCCCACCATCTTTCAACACCTGCCATGACAAAGAATAAACGAAATTAGTACAACATGAAAAAAAAGTACCGACATGAATAATAATATGTATATCACTTAAGTGTATCATCATCAAGTACAACATAAACAACTGCACATTTAAAACTACCCGATCAACACAATTATATATGATGTTTTTCATAACAAAATCGAAAAATATATGACCTAACTAATAATTCACAAATATATGACCCCGTCGGTCTCTGGAAGGCCAAAGAACACCTTTTCGGGAGGTGTCGGGG
>NC_041393.1:394232795-394236736 GCF_002162155.2 Triticum dicoccoides | reverse complement strand
GGGGTGCCGTGTCGGTGTCGGGGTCGGGGTGTCGGGTCAGGCTCGGGGTCGGGGTGTCGGGTCAGGCTCGGGGTCGGGGTGTCGGTGTCGGACCATATACATCAGTATGTATTATTTCAAATAAGTCATTGGCTCGCTCCATTGTTCTGAGGAACAGAGTTTGTCATCTTACCCATGAGGCACGGTTCGCAAGTATCAAATGATTAATAATCAAGTTATTCCAAAAGTCCATCCGCATGGAGTTTCTTCATGCGCTTTACACCAATATGGCCTAAATGGTAGTGCCATAAGTATGTTGCACTATCATTATCAACTTGTCATCTTTTGGCATCAATATTATGAATATGTCAGTAGTACCGTAAAGTGCTATACAAATGGTTTTTAACCCCTTTCCGCGACGGCATTTGGAACCACCGCGAAGTGAGTGTGGGCGCTAGGGGGGGTCCTTCCCACACGGTCCATAAACTGTCGGGGATGGGCGAGCGGCTACTGATGATCGCCATAGAATAAATGTATGAGAAGCCGCCCAGTCCCACACGTTACATCTCGACGTTACGTTTCTGATCAGAGAGACATACCAAACAATTATGATGCTATAGTCATGTGAAAAGGTAGACATCAACATTTAATCTACCGATATGTTTGTGATAGGTACGTTATCGCACAAGGTTCAAGAATGTAAAATGTGTGCGGTGCCTCTACTAACGCCAACATGTCCATTTTCATAACTGTGTGCGACTGGTATTCCTATCACACACGCACACTGGTTTAAATCGTTTGCAATATTACCATGAACCACACCCATATGAGACGAAACCGTGTGTGCGTCCGTCGGGCATCACAAATGTTTCCCTTCAAAGAACCGTCTGTTCTCTTTTCTTCATCGCACATGTTGTTTTCTTTCTAACCATGTGCACATTATTTTATTCGCTCCTGTATATTTTTATTTTTCCCTATAATTTATTATTTGAATTGGAAATTTTGAAATATGAAATGTGCAATTCAAATTCTCAGCAATGGTTCAACAACGAATACATAAATAGAATTGTCAGGACAATATGTTCAGTAATTACAGGATTAGACAGCAATTAACTATGATGAACCACAATATTTAGAGGCGGTAAAGGTGAAGAGACACGTGTAAATCATTTTGACTGTCGATGGTGTTGAAGAAGCAGAATGCCCATAATGTGCCTTCCTGCATGCCATAGGCATGAACAACTTTTGTCCAACCCCTTGTGATGATCGCCCGCCCATCCTTCACCGCCTTTAGAAAGACTTCTAGATAACCTTAGTTGCCTCCACTTCGGTCACGTATTTTGCAAGGTAATCATCAGTAAATAGCTTCGGAAACCATTGAAAAGAGAAAAATATCACATACTGAGGTCTAATAGAGTAACTTGTTGTGGGCAGGGGAAAAGGCAACACATTACTTACCATCCTAAAGTTCACTGTTGTCTTGGACAAAGTGTAAATAAAGAGCTTAATTCCCATCACCCGTTTCTTTCGCCTAACAATCTTTCTTAGTTTCCTCACTTAACACTTGTTCGTGAATATCTCATTGCCCCATATGCAAAAGGGATCGAAGCATGGATCAGTACCGCTCATATATGTACCTACAAGCAACCAGTAAATGTTAGATGCTAAACTGAGATTGCACAAATGATGTAAAATACAACTACATACGTTCCTAAGTACAAGTATTTTTAGAGATTTCAATATGAACTACATAGGGATGTATATAGAATTATAGATATAATTTAGATTAGAATCTAGATTCACTCATTTTGCTCCGTATGTAGTCTATATTGTAATCTTTAAAAATACTTATATTTAGGAACAAATGGTGTATAATACATGGGATGCAGCTAGCCTCGATGACAAACAACATCATCACCCATTGTAGCCCTGTGTAAGTACATGGAAAGCCAATGTTAACTACAACAGGGTTAACATCCACCAAAAATAGCAAATGGTAATAAAACGATAGCATCTGTAGTGATATCTTCATTGCGAAAGAGTAGCACGATAGCAAAGGGACGGATTAAAAAAATGAATACAACTGCTAATTGCAACAGGCTTAACAACATCCTAAGTCATGTCTTGTAAGTCTATAGCCATTGAAATACAGCTGTTTAAAAATGGATACAACTGTTAATTGCAACAGGCTTAATGGCCATCGGAACCGGTACTGATAAAAATGCAATTGGTAGAGTTAAACATCACAAGGCAGGTGCTGCCAGAGCAGATAATGGCCCAATTGTCTATAAAAAGGTAGGGAAAATAGCTAAAACATGTTAGGCATGTTTACTACAACATGCTTAATACATCGACTGTACAAAACATAGCCATTAATTGCAACTAGTATTGGTAAGATTGAACTGGCGAGTACATACTTGGTAAGTCCTGAGAGGTAGTTGCTGGGGCACTTCATCTTGGCCAGAGCCCGCCCAAAGTCAGTGGCGGCAAAAGCGAGGTCTTCCTCCGGGTCGAAGCATGGATCAGTGCCGCCGACATGTGTACCTACAATAAGCAAGTAAATGTTAGAAGCCAAACTACAATTGCACAAATGGTGTAAAATACTATAAGACATGGGATGCAGGTAACCTCGACGGCAAACAACAACATCGCATGTTATGGTCCTGCGTAAGTACATGCAAAGACATGTTAAGTACAAAAGGGTTAGCATCCACCAAAAATAGCAAATGGGCAACATCTCTAGTATATCTTCATTGCGGAGAGTAGCATGGTAGCAAAGGAACAAGTTAAAAAATGGATACAACTGTTAATGTCAACAGGCATAACAGCATCCTAAGTTATGTTTTGTAAGTTTGTAGCCATTGAAATACAACTGTTTGAAAATGAATTCAACTGTTAATTGCAACATGCTTAATAGCCATTGAAACCGGTACTTATAAAAATGCAATTGGCAGAGTTAAACATCACAAGGCAGGTGCTGCCAGAGCAGAGAATGGCCCAGTTGTCTATAAAAAGGTAGAGAAAGTAGCTAAAACATGTTAGGCATGTTTACTACAACATGCTTAATACATCGATCGTACAAAAATAGCCATTACTTGCAACTGGTATTGGTAAGATTGAACTGGTAAGTCCTGAGAGGTAGTTGCTGGGGCACTTCATCTTGGCCAGAGCCCGCCCAAAGTCAGTGGCGGAGGCGAGCTGTTCCTCCGGGTCGAAGTGTGTATCAGTGCCACTGACATCTGTACCTACAAGCAACCAGTAAATGGTAGAAGTTAAACTACAATTGCACAAATGAAGTGAAATATTGTAAGACATGGGATGCAGCTAGCCTCGACGGCAAATAACAGCATCGGCCGTTATGACCCCGCGTAAGTACATGGACATGCATGTTAAGTACAATAGGGTTAGCATCCACCAAAAATAGCTAATGGGCAGCATCGCTAGTGATATCTTGAGTCATGTATTGTAAGTTTATTGCTGGTATTGGTGAAATTGAGCTGGACAATTAATACTTGAACATCACACAATGTGTAGTACTGAAATAAACAAGGCACGAACATGCTTAATACATCAACTGTACAAATCATAGCCATTGCAAGTGGTATTGGTAAGATTTAGCTGGTCAGATCATACCTGTTAAGTCCTGGGGGTAGTTGCTGGGGCACTTCATCTGGGCCAGAGCCTGCACCATGTCGGTGGCGATGGAGGCGAGGTGTTCCTCCGAGTCAACACGCACAGCGGCCATCACGCCATGGACCGCCATAAGCTCCTCGACCTCCACGTGATATGTGGTTGGGCTTGCGCAGCAATGCTGTGGAGGTAGGGGCAGTGGGGATTTAGAGGCATGAGGATGTTTTGCAGGTGCCATTTAAGCAATCAGGCCCGGGCCATGATAGAGATCGGTGGGTTACCTGATTGGATCCGAGTAGAACGTAGATGTGGTTGAAGCTTTGGTTGCGGCG
>NC_041393.1:394145724-394232517 GCF_002162155.2 Triticum dicoccoides | reverse complement strand
TGAGGAAATTTGATGGGTGGGGATGTGGTTGGAGGAATAAATTCTGAAATCGCACGCCTAATGAAAATTTCACTGCAAAACTTGAAACTTGGGCAGGGGAAACACACAACATAGACGAAGCGCATAAATTACTCGTATGCAGGAAAAGAGAAAATTGGCAGATCCCATCTCCAAAAAAATGTACATGTGTAGTTGATTTTTTCGGTCAATGGTACGACTAGTTTATTAGGAAACATCACACAGGTAACTGACTTATGGATCATTAACCCCAAAAAACGCACATGGGTACACCATAGAAACCGTGTGTTTGTGATCTTCTAATGATTCTTATATCTATCAGCATCTCCAACCGCACCTAATTTCAAAAATCTCTTTCATTGTATCAGGATTATTCAATGTACATGAACGAGTCAAGGTGACACCCGATGAGCAATCATCTTATGAAATGCAATCAAGTGACAACCTACCTCGTTCGCATAGCCAGATTTGATCCTATGCAACAAGAGAGAAGCTTGCTGCCATCCGCCGGCGCGGCAATTTAAGCCGGTGTGCGGTCAACTCGCGCGACTAGGTGGGACTAAAAACCAGCTGCAGCCAGCTCTAGACTCCTCCGGTGGCTGCAGGCGGACGTTTCAGTCGTATTTGGGGCCAGGGTGCGGCTACAGAACTTTAGTGAACACATGCTAATCAATGCTCAAAGCCCTCAAAGGTTGCTCTTACCGACATTGTACGTTAATACTACAAGCTTAAATTACTACTGGTAATTTGCTCTAAGACTACGGGTGACACACGCACTATGTACTTCTCACATGCTGCCATCGGGGCATGCTGGTCAGACGCCGGTGTTCTCCTTCCCGGCCTTGTAGGTGGCAGCCCATCGTGCTTCGATCTCCACCAAGCTCTCCTCACCACGGCGTGCGGCCTCTTCTTTCTTGTGACGGTGAGACTCTCTTTTCTTGACTGCTTTCTGCCTTTTCCGCTTCTTCTGTGCGGCTTTGGATGCCTCTAGATCCACCGCCCATTCGACCATGGCAGCCTAAAAGTCCGCCCACGTAATTGTGTGGCCGCCAGCGGTGATGAACTTGGCGCGACGAGATGCCATCGCTTCCTTACCATGTGTGCGGTCGCGGGCGGCGAGGAATGCGGCGTGGCGGGATGCTATCGCTTCCTTACCAGTTACTGTGCGCCGCAGTGCCACGAACGACGATTGGAGAGAGCTCTGGGACGGAGGGGTCAGGAAACCGTACAGTGTGGTGGTTTTTAAGAGATCAACAACAAACTACAAAGGAAAGTTGGCTTGCCATACAATTTTGCTCATTCATTATCGCACATGGTTCATCTCCGCCGCTTCCAGAAATAGTGTGCGCTAAGCTTATTGTGTGTTGCGTTATGATAGGCCGGGACCCCAGCCACGCGGATCGCGCCTGTGCATCGTAGGATGCTCCACGATCAAACGACAATCCATGTCCCTCACATCACACACGTGCAGCTGTAGCTAGATTGGAGTTATATGTGCTAAATGCATAGAAAATGCACATAACCCCCTAAATATGGTCAATGAGCCCGGGAAAACGCCAAATTTGGACACGGTGATTTGTAGGGTGTATGTTCGTCGTAGAAAAAAACTCCAGGGCAAAGAATGAAGAAAATTTTGGATTCCCCTTCAATCTCGGTGATTTCCCTGTCGAAAGCATGGAACTTCCTCGGTGATGGTTCGATTTATGAAGGGCGTGCATGACGACATAAGCCAAACCTTCTCAAATTTTTACAAGGGCATGGTGAGGCTATACCATGGCACCATGCCAAGCGCGATATTTTTCAAGCATTTATTTCATTTTTCAATAGTTGCCCAATAGATAAACGTGTGTGGTTGACTATTGCCACACATTTCATCGAAATATCTGCCCATTCCTTGTAAAAGGCATGAGAATTTACTAAATGGCATAAGCATGGTTTTCTAGGCCGTTCTTGTGCACCCTTTCATGCACCGATTGTTTGAACTTGAATTATGTGTATTAATGCCTAGAAAATGCACATGATCCCCTAAATATGGTAAATGAACCCGGAAAAGTGCCAAATTTGAACACGGTGATTTGCAAGGTGTATGTTCATCGTAGAAGAAAAACACATAGACAAAGGACAAAGGAAATTTGGACCCCCCTTCAATCTTCGTGATTTCCCGCTCAAAACCATGAAGCTTTCTTGGTGATGGTTCGATTTATGAAAGGCGTGCATGATGACATAAGGAAAAATTCTCAATTTTTTACCAGGGCACGGTGAGGCCATACCATAGCACCATGCTAGGCGTCATGTTTTCCAAGCATGTATTTCACTTTTTTATATTTGTTAACCAAGTAAACGACGTGTTTATGGTTGACTATTGCCACACATTTCCTTGAAATATCTACCCATTCCTTGTAAAAGGCATGAGAATGTACTAAATAGCACGAGCATGGTTTTCCAAACCGTTCTTGTGCACCTTTTCACGCACCGATTGTTCGAATTTGAATTATGTGCATTAATGCCTAGAAATGCAAATAATCCCCTAAATATGCTAAATGAGCCCGGAAAAATGTCAAATTTGAACACATTGCATTTGAGGCGGTATGTTGATCATTGGAAAAAAAACTGAATGGCAAACTAGGATGGAAATTTCGATTCCCCTTCAATCTTGGTGATTTCCCACTCGAAAGCATGGAACTTCCTCGGGGATGGTTCGATACATAAAGGGCGTGCATGATGACATAAATCAAACCTTCTTAGCTTTTAACCAGGGCATGGTGAGGCCATACCATGGCACCATGCCAGGCATCATGTTTTTCAAGCATGTATTTCATTTTTTCTATAGTTGATAACCCAGTAAATGACGCATTTGTGGTTGACTATTGCCACACATTCCCTTGAAATCTTTGTCCATTCCTTGTAAAAGGCTTGAGAGTTTACTAAATACCACGAGTATAGTTTTTCCAGACCATTCTTGTGCACCTTTTCACGCACCGATTTTTCGAATTTGAATTATGTGGATTAATGCCTAGAAAATGCACATGATCCCCTAATGTGGTAAATGAGCCCGGAAAAATGCCAAATTTGAACACGTTGCATTCGAGGGGGTATGTTGATTGTAGAAAAAACTGAATGACAAGCTAGGAAGGAAATTTGGATTCCCGGCCCCTTGTATCTTGTTGATTTCCCCCTCGAAACCATGAAATTTCCTTGGTGATGGTTCAATTTATGAATGGCGTGCATGACGGCATAAGACAAACATTCTCAAATTTTTACCAGGGCATGATGAGGCCATACCATGGCACCACGCCAGGCGTCATGTTTTCCAATCATGTATATCATTTTTGTATAGTATGCAGTAAACACATTTCCTTGAAATATCTGCGCCCATTCTTTGTAAAAGGCATGAGAATTTACTAAATAGCACGATCATGGTTTTCCAGACCATTCTCGTGCACCTTTTCATGCACCGATTGTTTGAATTCAAATTATTGTGCATTAATGCCTAGAAAATGCACATAATCCCCTAAATATTGTAAATGAACCCGGAAAAGTGCCAAATTTGAACACGGTGATTTGCAGGATTTATGTTCACCGTAGAAAAAACTCATGGAAAAAGGACAAAGGAAATTTGGATTCCCATTCAATGTCGGTGATTTAGTATCGCACACGAATCATCTTCGTCGCCTCTGTGAACTGTGTGTATTCACCCGCACATGCAAAACGAAAAAAGAAAACCCTCGCCCACTTCATCCCCACCCACTCGCCGCGGACTCCTCCGTAACTCTGCACCTCATCAACTTCTATCGCGGCGGCCACCCTAAGTTCGATGGTTGTTGTCGGTGGGCGGAGGTCATGCTCCAAACAACACGGGATTTCGCCCCTACCGCTTTCCGCCGCCTATCTGCACCGACATTCTAGACTCTGGTCGATTGGGGTTTTCTGCACGAATGGGCTGGGATTTTTCTCATGGAGAAGGTAATCAACTTAGCGAAATATTGACTCATCTCTTACCGCAGTTCGTCCGTCGCTGTTAATCAACTGGTGGAAATCGCCATGGATTCATTTCTATTCTAGCTGATTCATGTGTGTTCATTCATGTGTCCATAGTGCAAACACAAATCGGGCAAGTGTGGTCGCGGCCAGTCGGAAACAAAGTTCTATCTCACCATTCCGGATGACTTCAAGGAGTGCTTGATATGTTCAATCTCAACCTGCCACGGTCGGCATGGCCTAGATTTGTGAACATATACCGTCTGTTGCTACATTTGGATAAAATGTACGGCGCCACGTGCAGCCTAGATGTCTTAGCCGCCCCCCCTATATTAGGGAAATCTATGATGTATTGTTCATTCAGTTACTCTCATGTTTGCATCAAATCTTTGTTACATTATCTATTTTTAGTTATATATTTTTGTACTTTGCTTTAATCTATATATTGATCTGTTCTATCAGTTACTCCCATATTTGCATCTTGCTCTGTTATTTCAGTATATCTAATTTATGATCTTAATTTTCATTTCAAGCAGTACATCCCTTGCTTTGCAAGAACAGGAGTAGAATGAAATCTTGGGCTTTACTTTGTTGATGACTTCATGGATGTCATATTGACAATGCATCATGGACCACAACCTGGTCTAATTAACATGGATGTTTACTTCCCTAACGTCATCAGCCGATCAAAGTCTGATCGAGGTTAGTGTCCTTTCAACTTTCTCCATACTGGCATATTACTTAGCAAAATCGGGGTATTTGTTCTGACTAATTGATCACTATTTAAGCAACCAATTGTGATTTCATTTTCTGACTCCGTTCCTAGGCAGTAACAAATTCTAACCAATTTATGCGCACTATATATTCTTCTGCTATGTTCTGAATAAATAATACCTTTCCACCTTTCAAGCAGGATATGTTGGATGCATAGTGAACGGTCTGTATGTTACTGAGCGTACCAAATTTCACTGGAAGGACTTGAAGCATGTCATAAGCTTTGTTGATAATCTGACAGAGATAGCATAGCGTATGAACGCTGGATTTTGGATGGGATTAATTATACCTATGGTGCACACATTGAACAAGACCAATTGTGTGCACAAAACGCTGGTAAAAAGTCTTATTTTAATGTTGATGCTCATAAACTATATATATCTTCAATGATATCTTACAATTGGTTTTTATTCTACATTCCAACAGAAATTCCCCGCTGTAATAGTTCATGGATTGATTTCCCGGCATGCTCGAATTACACTTGTGTCTGCTAATAATGCCAAAGTGATTGCAAGGTACTGCATTTCCCGCAGAAATGGAACCATTCAAATTAACAAGTTCTCGCTTGTCGTGGCAATGCATCCATATTGGAAAATTGGAGACACTATTCTACTCATGCTCTACCAAGGCACAGGAGGGATCTTCCTTTTCATTAACGAGATGCCGAGTCCCCGTGATCAAGCTGCTTCTGGCGGATAGTTGTGGTTGTTGTCCCTCAGCCTCTTAAAATGTGCTAGCTGTTACTATGTTAAGTATGTAGATATGGACCATATGGTTGTTTGGCCCTCGGCGACTTAAAATGTGATAGTTGTTACTATGTTAAGTATGTAGATATGGACCATATGGTTGTCAAAACCGTGTTACAAAGATCCTCCTTTTGTCGAATAGTGTAACCATTATATCTATGTTACTCAAATGCTGTTAGCCAAGTTCTTAAATTTTCATGGAAAGTATTAGTATCGTACACAGTTCATTGAGTTTAAGTGTGTGCCCGATGTCCAGAAGGCATTTGCATATTAACTGCCCATATTGCAAATTCACACACGTGTTAATATAAGGAAACGTATGTGTAACTTACTAATAATCACACACGAGTACTCGCAGACGCATCGTGTGTGATACTCCTAGCCACTGCAAGCAACTAGTTTACATTTTTCAAAGTTTTTTGTACACACAGAATCGCACATGAACTAACTGTATTAACCGTCTATGTTGTAATTTCTCATTGCAAACAGTTCATCCGAGTCGGCTGTTTGCCGTGTATCACACACATCTTGTTTACACGACTCATTTGTGTTCTTTTGGCTCATCACAAACAGTTCATCCATGTGAACTGTATGCCGCATATCACACGCATCTTGTTAAGTTGAACCATTTCTATTGTGTTTGTTAATCAAAAACAGTTCGTCCGAGTGAACCGTATGTCGTATATCACACACACCTTGATCTGGCTAACCATTTCTGTTGCACTCCATAATAGCAAATAGTTCATCGGAGCAAACTGTATGCCGTATATCGCACACTCATTGATATGTTTGCCCGTTACTGTTGTTCTGCCTCATTGCAAAGAGTTCGAATAGATCAACTGTATGCCCTGCATCACACACGTAACTAAAATCGGAACCGTGTTTGATGGCTCCGTCGTCGCAAATGTTTTGCATCTTTTTTGACGGGGTTTTTACATCACCGTTTGCGATTAATGCATTGCACCTAGTTTCGTCAAAGGGTCTCTGATCGTAGTGTCGTATTAGCAGCATCCTACAGTAGTGTGTGTATCACTGCGATCGAGATTCAACAAGAATAGACCATTCATCAAAGGTGCATGACCATAAAGGATATTACTCATATAAATAGAACAACCATTATTCCTTGACTTAAAAGAATAACCGTCTCGCATTAAACAATATCCAGATATAATGTTCATGCTCAATGCTGGCACCAAATAACAATTATTGAGGTCTAAAACTAATCCCGAAGGTAGATGTAGAGGAGCGTGCCGACGGGGATCACATCCTTGGAACCATTCCCGACGCGCATCGTCGCCTCGTCCTTACCCAATCTTCGTTTATTCCGCAGCTCTGTTTCGAGTTACAAATATGAGCAACCGAACCAGTATCAAATACCCAGGCGCTACTACGAGCATTAGTAACGTACACATATTACATCATGCTTTTATATTGATATTTATTGCATTATGGGTTGTTATTACACATTATGGTACAATACTTATGCCTTTTCTCTCTTATTTTAGAAGGTTTACACAAAGAGGGAGAATGCCGGCAGCTGGAATTCTGGACTGGAAAGGAGAAAATCTGAGGGACCTATTATGCACAACTCCAAAGTCCTGAGAATTTACAGAGAATTATTTTTGAATATATAAAAAGTATTAGGCGAAGAAAATACCAGAGGGGACCCACCAGGTGGCCACAAGCCTGGGGGGCCGACCCTAGGGCTTGTGGCCCCCCTAGCAGGCCTCCGGTGCCCATCTTCTGCTATATGGAGGGTTTTGACCTGGAAAAATCAGAAGGAAGCTTTTGGGATGAAGCGCAGCCGTGTCGAGGTGGAACCTTGGTGGAACCAATCTAGGGCTCTGGCGGAGCTATTTTGCCGGGGAAACTTCCCTCCGGGAGGGGGAAACCGAAGCCATCATCATCACCAACAATCCTATCATAGAGAGGGGGTCAATATCCATCAACATCTTCACCAGCACCATCTCCTCTCAAACCCTAGTTCTCTCTTGTATCTGATCCTTGTCTCAAAACCTCAGATTGGTACATGTGGGTTGCTAGTAGTGTTGATTACTCCTTGTAGTTGATTCTAGTTGGTTTATTCAGTGGAAGATCATATGTTCAGATCCTTAATGATATTTACTACCCCTCTGATTATGAACATGAATATGCTTTGTGACTAGTTACATTTGTTCCTGAGGACATGGGAGAAGTCTTGTTATAATTAATCATGTGAATTTGGCATTCGTTCAATATTTTGATGAGATGTATGTTGTCTTTCCTCTAGTGGTGTTATGTGAACGTCGACTACATGACACTTCACCATGATTTGGGCCTAGGGGAAGGCATTGGGAAGTAATAAGTAGATGATGGGTTGCTAGAGTGACAGAAGCTTAAACCATAGTTTATGCGTTGCTTCCTATGGTGCTGATTTGGATCCATATGTTTCATGCTATGGTTAGATTTATCTTAATTCTTCTTTTGTAGTTGCGAAAGCTTGCGAGAGAGGTTAATAATAAGTGGGAGGATTGCCCAAGTAAGGAAAACACCCAAGCACCGGTCCACCTACATATCAAATTATCAAAGTAACGAACGTGAATCATATGAGCATGATGAAAACTAACTTGACAGTAATTCCCATGTGTCCTCGAGAGCATTTTGCTTTGTATAAGAGTTCATCCAGGCTCGTACTTGGTGACAAAAAGGATTGGGCCACCTTGCTGCACCTTTTTTACACTTGTTACTTGTTACCCGTTACGAATTATCTTACCAAAAAACTATTTGTTATCGATAATTTAAGTGCTTGCAGAGAATACCTTGCTAAAAACCGCTTGTCAATTCCTTCTACTCCTCGTTGGGTTCGACACTCTTACTTATATAAAGGATTAGGATAGATACCCTATACTTGTGGGTCATCATACCAATGCTTTTATGTTAAATCTTTTATGGATACCAATGCTTTTCGTGAATTTAGCACTAAATATGGACTTGACTCTGAATAATAGCTTCTTTCCGTGAATCATTCGCTACTCATGTTGATCTCCCAAAAGAGAAGTGGTTTAAATATCATCCTCCCATTGAAGTAAAAATAGTAGAACCTATTAGAGCTGAAGAGGAAACTATTACTTATAATATTGATCCTGTTATTCCTACTGCTTATTTTGAGAAACCACCTTTCCCTGTTAGGATAAAGGAACATGCTAAAGCTTCAGCTGTGGTTCGTAAGAGTTATACTAGAACACCTATACCCCCTAAACAAATTAAAGTTGAATCTAGTATTGATATGGTTAAAGATCTCTTGTTCGATAATATTGATGGGCATGTTATTTATTTCTGTGATGAAGCTGCTAGAATTGCTAGACACGATAATAAAGATAAACATAGACCTATTGTTGGCATGCCTGTTGTTTATGTTAAAATAGGAAATCACTGTTACCATGGCTTGTGTGATTTGGGCACTAGTGTTAGTGCAATCCCTTTTACTTTATATCAAGAGATTATGAATGATATTGCGCCTACTGAAATAGAAGATATTGATGTCACTATTAAGCTTGCTAATAGAGATATTATATCACCAATTGGGATTGTTAGGGATGTTGAAGTCTTGTGTGGGAAAATAAAATACCCTACTGATTTTCTAGTTCTTGGTTACCCACAAGATGATTTTTGTCCCATTATATTTGGTAGACCTTTCTTGAACACAATTAATGCTAAGATAGATTGCGAGAAAGAAATTGTTAGTGTAAGTTTCAAGGATGTGTCTCATGAGGTTAATTTCTCCAAATTTCGTAGACAACCCCATGATAAAGAATTGCCTAGTAAAGATGAAATTATTGGTCTTGCTTCTAATGTTGTGCCTCCTACTGATCCTTTAGAACAGTATTTGCTAGACCATGAAAATGATATGTTCATGAATGAAAGAAATTGAATATTCTTTAAGCAGATTAATGTCTTGAAACACAATCTGCCTATTGAGACTCTTGGAGATCCTCTACCACCAAAGAGTGATCCCGTTTTCGATCTTAAACAATTACCTAATACTTTGAAATACGCTTATCTTGATGAAAAGAAGATATATCCTGTTATTATTAGTGCTAACCTTTCAGAGCATGAACAAAAGAAATTATTGAAAACAATGAAGAAGCACCGTGCCGCTATTGGATATACTCTTTATGATCTTAAAGGCATCAGACCCACTCTATGTCATCACAAAATTAATATGGAACCTGATGCTAAACCAGTTGTCGATCACCAACGAAAGCTGAATCCTGGGATGAAAGAAGTGGTAAGAAATGAAATAGCTTCTGGAAGCAGGTATAATATATCTTGTTGCTGATAGTACATGAGTAAGTCATGTTCATTGTGTCCCTAAGAAGGGAGGTATTATTGTTGTTCCCAATGATAAAAATGAGTTGATCCCAGAAAGAATTGTTATAGGTTATATAATAATGGTAATTGATTTTAGAAAATTAAATAAAGGTACTAGGAAAGATCACTACCCTCTACCTTTTATTGATCAAATGCTCGAAAGACTATCCAACCATAAACACTTTTGCTTTCTAGATGGTTATTCAGGTTTTTCTCAAATACTCGTGTCACAAGAGGATCAAGAAAAACTACTTTTACATGCCCTTTTGGTACCTTTGCTTATAGACGTATGCATTTTGGTTTATGCAATGCACAAGCTACCGTTCAAAGATGTATAACTGCTATATTCTCTGATTTTTGTGAAAAGATTGTTGAGGTTTTCATGGATGATTTCTCCGTTTATGGAACGATTGCTTAAGCAACCTTCATCGATCTTTGTAGAGATGTGAAGAAACTAATCTTGTATTGAATTGGGAGAAGTGCCACTTTATGGTTAATGAAGGCATTGTCTTGGAGCATAAAATTTCCGAAGAGGTATTGAAGTTGATAAAGCTAAAGTTGATGCTATTGAAAAAATGTTGTGTCCTAAAGATATCAAAGGTATAAGAAGTTTCCTTGCTTATGTTGGTTCCTATAGGAGGCTTATTAAAGACTTCTCTAAAATTTCTAGGCCTCTCAATAATCTCTTGAAAAAATATGTTCCATTTGTTTTCGATTATGATTGTGTAGAAGCATTTGAAATACTTAAGAACGCCTTAATTTCTACACCTGTTGTTCAACCACCTGATTGGAACCTACCATTTGAAATTATGTGTGATGCTAGTGATTATGTTGTTGGTGCTGTTCTAGGACAAAGAGTTGATAAGAAATTAAATGATATCCATTATGCTAGTAAAACTCTAGATGGTGCTCAAAGAAATTATGCTACAACTCAAAAAGAAGTTCTAGCAGTTGTGTTTGCTTTTGATAAGTTTGGATCTTATATTATTGGTTCCAAAGTAACTGTTCACACCAATCATGCTACTATTAAATATATTAATGAAAATAAAGATGCTAAGCCTAGACTTATTAGATGGGTTCTCTTGCTACAAGAATTTGATTTGCATATTATTGATAGAAAGGGAGCTGAGAACCCCGTAGCAGACAACTTGTCAAGGTTAGAAAATGTTCTTGATGATCCACTAACTATTGATGATAGCTTTCCTGATGAACAATTAGCTGTCATAAATGCTTCTCGTAGTACTCCATGGTATGCTGATTATGCTAATTACATTGTTGCTAAATTTTTACCACCTAGTTTCACATACCAACAAAAGAAAAAGTTTTTCTATGATTTAAGACATTACTTCTGGGATGACCCACACCTTTATAAAGAAGGAGTAGATGGTGTTATTATACATTGTGTACCTGAGCATGAACAGGAACAAATCCTACGCAAGTGTCACTCCGAGGCCTACGGAGGACACCATGCTGGAGATAGAACTGCACACAGGTATTACAATCTGGTTTTTATTGGCATACTCTTTTTAAGGATGCTCGTAAGTTTATCTTGTCTTGTGATGAATGTCAAAGAATTGTTAATATTAGTAGACGTCAGGAAATGCCTATGAAATATTCACTTGTTATTGAACCATTTGATGTTTGGGAATTTGATTATATGGGACCTTTTCCTTCCTCTAATGGGTATACACATATTTTGGTTGCTGTTGATTATGTCACTAAGTGGGTAGAAGCTATTCCAACTAGTAGTGCTTATCATAACACCTCCATTAAAATGCTTAAAGAAGTTATTTTCCCGAGGTTTGGAGTCCCTAGATATTTAATGACTGATGGTGGTTCACACATTATTCATGGTGTTTTTCGTAAATTGCTTGCTAATTATGATGTTAATCATCGAATTGTATCTCCATATTATCCTCAGTCTAGTGGTCAAGTAGAAGAAAGTAATCGAGAAATAAAGTTGATTTTGCAACAGACTATTAATAGATCCAGAAAGAATTGGTCTAAGAAACTTGATGATGCATTATGGGCTTATAGAACTGCTTATAAAAACCCTATGGGTATGTCTCGTTATAAAATGGTTTATGGAAAAGCATGTCACGTACCTCTTGAACTAGAACATAAAGCTTATTGGGCAATTAAAGAGCTCAACTATGATTTGAAACTTGCTGGTGAGAAGAGGTTATTTGATATTAGCTCACTTGATGAATGGAGAACCCAAGCCTATGAGAATGCCATGTTGTTTAAAGAAAAAGTTAAAAGATGGCATGATAAAAGGATACAAAAGCGGGAATTTAATGTAGGTGACCATGTCTTGCTATACAATTCTCATTTCATATTTTGTGCAGGAAAGCTTCTTTCTAAATGGGAAGGCCCTTTCATTATCGAGGAAGTTTATCGTTCTGGTGCCATCAAAATCAACAACACCGAAGGCACTAACCCGAAGGCGGTAAAGGGACAAAGAATCAAACATTATATCTCAGGTACTCCCATAAATGTTGAAACCAATATTATTAATACCATAACACCGCAGGAGTACATAAGGGATATCTACCAGAACGTTTCAGCCTCCGAAAAGGAATAGGTATGTGGTATGGTAAGTAAACCGACTCCAAAACTTTTCCAATGGAAACTTTACTCCGTTTTGGAATATTTAAAAAAATAGGAAAATAAAAAGTAATACGAAAAGTGCACGAGGAGGCGACAAGCCCTGGGGGCGCGCCCTACCCCCTGCGCGCCTCCCAATCTTGTGGACACCTCGTGTGCCCTCCGGGCTCCGTTTTCTTGTAGTATACTTCTTATAGTCGGTGAAAATTTATTATATAATCTCCCGAAGGTTTTGACCATCGTACCACAGCAAAATCCTCTGTTCTTGTTTCGAGCTGTTTTTTTGACAAATCTAGATTGTTATGACGTCCCCAAGCGCTCCAAAGGACAAGTTCTTCGATAAGGTCATCAATCCCTACCTTGCAGAGGTGCTGCAACACCCTCAAACCATTTAGATGCATGCAGGGGTGTTGCACATCCGCGATGTCCAAGGACCAAAGAGGACCGAAAGCATGGAGTTTTAACCCATTGTGGGAAGTGATGCCTTCACATATAAGAAGTATATCGCATGAAATTTTTTGGGAGTCGACAAACATAGTTTTGGTCATTGTTGCAATTAATAGGAAGTAATAAAGAAAGAGAGGTCTCACATATAAATATACTATCTTGGACATCTTTTGTGATTGTGAGCACTCATTAAAATATTATATGCTAAAAGGTTGATGTGGGACAAGGAAGACAACATAATGGGTTATGTTTCTTTATATCCAAATAGAAGTTATACTGTCATGGATCCTCCAACATGTTGAGCTTGATTCTCATCCTATGCTAGCCAAATCTTTTGCACCAAGTAGAGATACTACTTGTTCATCCAAAACCCCTCAACCCAGTTTTTCCATGAGAGTCCACCATACCTACCTATGGATTGAGTAAGAACCTTCAAGTAAGTTGTCATCGGTACAAGCAATAAAAATTGCTCTCTAAATATGTGTGATCTTTTAGTGTGAGGAAAATAAGCTTTATACGAACTTGTGATATGGAAGAAATAAAAGCGACAGACTGCATAATAAAGTTCTTTATCACAAGCGGCAATATAAAGTGATGTTCTTTCACTTTAAGATTTTATACATCCAACCATAAAAGCGCATGACAACCTCTGCTTCCCTCTGCGAGGGCCTATATTTTATTTTTACCTTCTATCTCCCTACAGGAGTCATCACTACAAAAAAAAGACACATCCGTGACATTTTGGGCTGAACAAAAAAAATTGTCATGCTTATGACACTTCTATGAAGATAATTGTGACAAAACCCGGTATCATCATAGATGTGGTGGGGTCCTACTTCTATGACAAAAAATCATGACAGAAAATGGGCTTTTCGTCTTGGGCGGGCCGGGGACGCAGCTGCATGACATTCTTTGAGCCATCCATGACGGAAAAAACCATCGTAGAAGCGAGGGCGAGGAAAATTTCGGGGAGTTCCCGGTTACGATGGGTGGTCGGGGGCCGAGCGATTTGCGTTTCTCTTGTACACGTATGCGCGTGTGTGCGAGGCGTTGGGCTAACTGAACCCGAGTGAGGCGTTGGACTCTAACTGAACCCGAGCGATTGCACTAGCTACGTTACTGAACCCGAGCGATCGATCCCTTGCTGTTAACTGAAGTCGAGTGATTCCTTTGCTACTGCTGCTAACTGAAGCCGATCGAACCCTGCTGCCTACTTCCCTTGATGAACTATGAGCATTGTTCGGGGGTTTGGATTAATAGTTCCCGATGGGGGTGGATGAACAAGACCCCTTGGTGTTGCCTCTGGATGAACAGGACCCCGATTGAGTCGGTTGGGGGTGGATGAACAGGACCCCGTGGAGGGCTGGATGAACAGGACGACCCTGTGGAGGGCTGGTTGAACAGTAATGGTGGAGGGCTGGATGAACAGTAGCCCGTGGAGGGGTGGTTGAACAGGACCCCGTGGAGAGGGCTGGTTGAACAGTAGCCGGTGGAGGAGCGGTGGAGGCTGGATGAACAGGAGCCCGTGGATGAATAGTCGCAGGTCGAGGCTGGAGGAGGTCGACGGTGGATGAACAGTAACCCGTGGAGGCTGGAGGAGGTCGACGGTGTAGATGAAGAGTATCCCATGGAGTCCCGGTTTGCGGCACGCCACACCCCTCCCGATGAACAGGACCCCCGTTTCGACCGTAGCGCTCAAACCCAAGTATGTTTCCTTCGCTTTCCGGTATGCCACACACCCCTCCCGATCAACAGGACCCCTTTTGACCGTAGGAGGTCCAACAGAAGTCTGTTTCCTCTGTTTTGTGGCACGCCAGACCCCTCCTGATGAACAAGATCACATTTCGAGCGTGGCCGCTCGAACACAAGGCCGTTTCCTCCGTTGTACGGTATGCCATGCCTCGTTTCCATGGGCTATTCTGTCCAAGCCCTCCCGATGAACACGACGACACATTCCGTTCCGACCCAGCCGGTTGGCTCCCCATGAACACAACGATGACACAGTTTCCCCGTTTCGACCCAGCAATGTACACGAGCCCTGGCCATACGTATGCGCGACTAGGCGTTCGAGACACTGCCCGTATGTACGTACGTGGCCGTATTTTCTTTCTTGCACCCTGGCCGCTGTACGTACGTGTACATGCTACGTGCACGCCTCTACTACGACACGCGCGCGCCTCTACTATGACAGTGCGCGCCTCTACATCGACCAGTGTGTACGTACACGTTCTTGACCAGAATGACAATGCTACATACGCTTCGACCAGGTGGGTCCTGACTGTGAGGCACTTCCTTGCGTGCAAAGATGTAGATGGTGGGTCCCGGCAGTCAGGGGGGCGAATCATTTTTTTGCCCGTAATATGGACGCACTTCCTTGTGCGAAGATGTAGTTGGTGGGTCCTAGCAGTTAGGGGGGAAGCGGGTTTTTTTTTTGCAAAACACGGTGGACCATCCGGTGGGTCCCTGCTGTCAGGTGAAGGAATCATTATTTTGCGAGTAATAAGGAGGCACTTCCTTGCTGCGGCCGTGGACCCAGCTGTCAGCCTCTCCACGAACAGTACTCTTTCGATGGAAGTCGTTCCTTGACTATGTTGACTACGCCGCGCTGAGAGCACCAGGGCGGTGGACGACGGCGAGGCCTAGGAAGGGGACAACGCGGAGCCAGGGAAGACGTGACAGTGGATGCCCACGCGGAGAGGAGTAAGAGGGTTCACTGGTTTGGCTGCGGTGTGAGGCTCTCATCGCCGCAGAATAACAGGTGGTGTGGGTGAGTGGAGGGATGGCCTGGCCAGCGGTGGGAGTAGTAGCGTCGGTGAGGCCTCCGCAACAGCACAACCGTCCATGGGAGGCAGGAGCAGGCGGCACGACCGGCGCTGCTTTGGGCGGCTGGAGCAAGAAGACCAGAGGTTGAAGAAGTACTACGCCCGTTGGATGGACATCGTACGGTCAGTGGAGCTAGAATCGTTCATATTGACTAAGTTGACAAAGCCCTCCATCCCCGTCAACTTAGTAGGCCCACAAGTCAGCCTCCCACTATGCTGGGTCCCAGCTAGCAGGGGGGTATTCATTTTTTGTGTGCATAATAAGGAGGCACTTCCTTGCGTGCGAATATATAGCTGGTGTGTCTAACCTGTCAGCGGGGGAACGTTTTTTTCACGAAATACAGAGGCCCTTTCGGTGGGTCCCAGATGTCAGGTGGGGGAATCATTATTTTGCACGTAATAAGGAGGGATTTCCTTGTGTGCGGTCGTGGACCCAGCTGTCAGCCTCTCCATGTACAATCCACTTCCGATGGATGTCGTTCGTTGACCATGTTGACCACGCCGCGCCGAGAGCACCAGGGCGGTGGACGACGATGAGGCCTACAAAGGGAACAACACGGAGCCGGGGAAGACACGACAGTGGCTGCCCATGCGATGGTGAGTATGAGGGTTGACTGGTTTGGCTACCGTCGCCGAAAAATAACAGGAGGTGTGGGTGAGTAGAGGGATAGACAGGCCAGGGATGCGAGTATGGTGGAGCCATGAGGCCTACCCGGCAGCACAGCCGGCCATGGGAGGCAGGAGCAGGCGGTTCCGCCGGCGCTGGTTTGGGCGGCTAGAGCAAGAAGATCATAGACTGAAGAAGCACTATTGCAGTTAGATTGACAACTAACGGTCTGATGCTGGTAGAGTCGATTGTTGACTAAGTTTCTTTTTTTAGAAACCTTGTGTACGCTTGAACTTAGTAGGCCCACAAGTCAGCCTCCAAATCTGTGGCAGACAACATAGAGCCCATTTGCTAATTTTTTTTTAATAATTTGCAGCCCATTTGCTAATTCTTAAGTAATTTATTACAACCCATTTTCTCCCCAGGACTGTAACGCCCGGATAATTATGCTACAGTAAACCCGTGTTAATGGTGCCATGTCATCATGTTACTGTTGCTAATATTTGCTTGATCCAAATCACAATAGAAATTCGAAACCAAGTTTAAAGTCCAAATTCAAATTTTGTCACACATTAAAACCTAAATGTTCACATTATCCTATAAATTCCCCTAATCATTTTCATGTTGAACCAACCTCAGTTGAGTTCCCAAAATGCCCCTGGGATTTTATCTTGTGGTCCAACAATAATTAAATTGTCCTTTCCAATTTCTAAAAATGGTTAGCCAACTCCTTCTGGCCCCAAACTTTTTATGCAACATCGCTTTGTTCCTATCTATTTTTGTGCAGAGTGCCACATTTAACAAAAATAATTCAGTAGCTCTTTTACATAGGAAACAGAGGCAAATAAAAAAATAAAACAAAAGAAAAGGCCACCCCCCCTAGTGGGCCTCGTGGCCCAGCTGGCCATCCAGCTGGTCGGCCAGGCCGGCCCACTCGAGCCACCCACACCGCCAAGGGGATAAGTCTCCCCCTCGGCCTCGTTCTTGTCAGCTTCCCCCCTCCCCCCGCACAGATATTTCCCTCTCTCCCTCGCTCACTCTCCTCTCCCCTTCCAATCTCGTCCGCGCCCGAGCGCCATCACGGCTACGTCGTCGCCGTTGCCATGCCCTCGGCCCCCTCCCTCGTCACACCGACATGATCTGGAGCTCTGCCGCGCTGTTGCTCGCTGGTCCCGCCCACCAGCACGAGGCTGCGGAGCCCCCATCGAAGGATCGACGCCGCTCCTTTGCATCGGCCAACGCCGCGACCACCGCATCGTCCTGCCTCCCCGTCGCCCGCCCTCTCGTCCCCAACTCCTCCCCGACCGGCCTCCCAGGCGCGCCCCCGACCTCCCCGGGTTGAGCCACTCCCGTTTCCCCCTTCTCCCCTCCTCACCGTCGCCGTAGGATGACCGCCCTGCCATGGCTGAGCTCTTGGTGAGATCGTGCTCGTCGCGGGCCATGGCTGCGCCCCTACCTCGTAGCGCGCCCGCGCTTGCGTTGCCCCGCTGCTTCCCCGTGGCCTCGCCCCTCGCTGCTGCCCTGCCCCGCCGTCCTCACGCCGCTCTGCTCCATTGCCGCGCCTGAGATGCGCTGCAACCTGTCGTTGCGCCGCTGCTGCCCCGCGCCTTCCCGTCACTGCTGTTGTCGTGCTGCTGCTACTGCTGGCTCGCTTCTGCTGCTCCGTCGTCGCAGCCGCGCGCGCCCAGCCTCACCCATCCGCCCCATATACTGCTCGTCGGCCGAGCCCATGCCTGCGCTCCCGCTCCATCCTGCGGCTCCCTCCAGCTCCGGCCGCGCCCCCAACTGCCCGCTCGCGCCAGGCTCCCCCACCGCGCTGCTCGCCCCCACGCGCTTCCGTCAGAGCCCCCCGCTCACCGACTTCACCATGCCGCCCGGCAGGTTCCCCCATCGCCGGTGGCCTCGCCCCGCGCTCGGGCACAGTGCTCCTTGGGCACGGGCGCCCGCACCCGTTAACACCCACCCCGCTAGGCTGGCCTGGTGCCACTGCCAGTGGGCCCCATGCCATGCCCTTTAAAAAAGGTTTAAATTAGAATATATGTTTTTAAAATATTTATAATAATCAAATTAATTAATTAATTAATTAATTAGTTTAATCTGATTTAATTAGGCTAATTACCTAGTTTAACCAATTACACTAGGTAGTTAATCAAATAGTCTATGACAGGGGGCCCCACCCCCCTGTTGACCAGTCAAATGTTGACTGGTCAACTGGGACCCCCTGGACCCACATGTCATCCTCTGGTACACTTCTGTGTACATAGATCTAGGTGCACCTAGCATTTACTCATTATTTTCGAATTAATAAAAATAGAAGAATATTAATAAAACTTTGAAAAATAATAGCAAATAAACCATAGCTCAGATGAGAAAGTTTTATACATGAAAGTTGCTCAGAACGACGAGGTGAATCCGAATACGCAGTTCGTTCAACCGCCGCACGTCCCTAGCATAGCAAACATGCAACCTTCCCCCTCTGTTCTACCTATCCGAAAATGCCAAACCTGGTGAAACATTCCGGATGCTATCCCCCATCGCCGGTAACGTGTAGCACCATGTTAGAACACGTCTAGCTTTGCTTGTTGTCATGTTATGCATATGTTTGCGTGTATTTACTGTTTCTTCCCCTTCTTCTCTCCGGTAGACCCCGAGACCGATGTTGATGCCACTGTGTTGGACTACGTCGACGATGACACTTCCTCCCTTTCAGCGGAGCTTCCAGGCAAGCCCGCCCTTTGATCATTGCGATATCGCCTATTCCATTCTCTCATGCTTGCATTAGATTTTGCTATTGTTATTGATTGCTCCTATTCTGATGCATTGCCTGCTTTTGTACCTGCTATTGTACCTTACCTGCTTACCCTAAACTGCTTAGTATAGGTTGGTTAGTGATCCATCAGTGACCCCCACCTTGTCCTTGTTGCCCCTGCTTCATCATCTATGACTCGATCAATGTGATCGACGACCAGAGCCCGGCACCTCACTTCACATCACGCCCCTTTTTGTTGCTCGACTCTGCAGAGTTACCATCGAGTGCTGAGGGTGGAACCTCATACATCACTCCTGATGAGGTCTCTGTAGTGTAGCTATTCGGTCGTGGTCATCAAGGGTGGTTCCTCCTTCACCATTCCTGATACGGCTCTGTCGTCCAACACCTAAAGTGTGAACCTCAAGGGTGGTTCCTCTTATGTTCACCTTGATGATTACATTGAAAGGAATCCTCCGTGGGTGATTCCTCGGGTTTTCCCCTTGATGTTTGGACACACGGTTACCTTGACTTTACTTGAGACCATTGTTGAAGTCGGGTCGGTCCTGAGGGGTACCCGCTAGTTGATGTGAAAGTCGGGCGGGCCCGTTGAGCACCCGCGAGTTTTCTATGTGGCATGGTCGGGTAGTCTGGGCCCTTGCCGTAAGTCCATGAGACGGGGCGACGGGGTCATATTATCGTGAGTCTCTGCTCGTCTCCGCGAGCCCCCAATGCACTAACAGGTTCGAGTATTTGTTCTGAGTTGGCCCTTGGCCTTTACGCACTAACCACCACGCGAGAATAGTTATGGGCCTCGACGTCGCAGTATCAGCCGAAGCTTTGTCAAACGTCAAGTTCAGCAGTGCGGCACGGTCGGATCGTGCTGGCCATCTGAGGCGGTGCGGGTATCCACCCTACTGGCAACGACCCAGAGTGCTATGGGCGATGGGCCCAAGACCCCGGAGTGCTTAGGATGTAGATTGGCAGGGACCTCTCTGCTGAGCCTAGGTAGGGCTGCGACGTGTTGATCTTCCGAGGCCGGGCATTGACCCAGAAAAGTGTGTCCGGCCAGAGTAATCAAGTGTGTTGGGTAATGTGGTGCACCCCTGCAGGGAAGATATATATCGAATACTGTGTCCACGGTAATGGACGTTCAGACTTGTATCCGGATCTTATATAACTAGAAATGGATACTTGAGGTATGTGATGGATATGTGGCTTCGAGATTGCTTTCTCGTAGGGAGTCGAGGAAGGATCTCTGGGCATTGATGCTACAACATGCTTGTTAAATATTAAAATGCTACTCTTTTCTCTTCTACATGCTGCAAGATGCTTGGAGCTGCTTGAAGATGCTAGTCTTTAATAGGCTAGGCCTTCCCCCCTCTATTCTGCCATTCTGCAGTTCAATCCACAGATACAAACCATCCATTTGATACCAATGCATACTTAGTATAGATCTGATGCTTGCGAGTACTTTGGATGAGTACTCATGGTTGCTTTGCTACCCCCTTTTCCCCCTTCTTTCTTCTTTCCGGTTGTTGCAACCAGATGGTGGAACCCTGGAGCCAGATGCCACCGCAGATGGATGCTACTACGTGAAGATCGCCGACGACCAGGAGTAGTTAGGAGGTCCCCGGCAGGAGGCCTTGCCTCTTCGATCGTGTTGCTTTGGTGCTAGACTTCTTAAGGCATCCTTGTTTAACTTATGTATGTACTCAGATATTGTTGCTTCCGCTGACTCCTATGCATCGAGCTATGTATTCGAGCCCTCGAGGCCCCTGGCTTGTAATATAAAGCTTTGTATTATTTTAATTTGTGTCTAGAGTTGTGTTGTGATATCTTCCCGTGAGTCCCTGATCTTGATCGTACACATTTGCGTGTACGATTAGTGTACGATTGAATCTGGGGCGTCACAAGGACCGCGGTCAAAAAGTTCAACCTTATTTTGCATATTTTGGTGGAGTCCGAACTGTTGTACCAAAAATGATAAATATTTTTTAAGAACTTATTGATTTGCCCAAAAAATCATTTTGTTATTGTAAGCAAATAAGACGTGGGACAATTGAGTTGGTTTAAGGGAAAACCAGTGGTAAAAAAATCAGCGCCGGGCGAGAAAACAACAACAAAAATAAGGATTTAAATATGAAAAGAGAATTCTATGTATTTTCAATATAATGATACGTGTATATGAACTAGTAAAACTATAGGTAGAGATTAGAAAATGGATGTAGGACATGGCGTTTCAAGAGGAAAATAGAACTGGGCTCTGTGTTTGATTCGGTAAAAAAACTGTCTGCGGATGTTGTAAGACAAAATATAACTAACGCTGGCAGGCCAGAGGCCAGTAGATACCTGCTGGATCTTTCTGCCTTGTTGTCGTCATGGGCTGTGCCTATTAAAAACAAAACCAACCCTGGGCAGTCTACAGCCCAGTTAAAACTTGCTCGACCTAAAAAAACAATATACCTGCTCAATAAACGAGAGAATTCTGCAAGTACAAACTGATAGCTGGGATGCAGAAGGTATATTGTTTTTTCATCGTGATAATAAGTGCATGCACTTGTTTCAAAAAAAATGGAGAACTGGGATTCGAACGGCAGGTGCTTATGCTACCCATCAAATAAAAATCGGGTGCCTGAAAATTCGTTTCAAAACAAATGAGTCAACTTTATATCCACGTCGACCCTCAGCATGATGGTTGGAAGCAAATGCCAAGTTCATACCGATCGTTAACAACAATACCAAGTTGCGGACGACAAGGTTGTACAAGTACCAATACCAAACTAACTTATAATCTTTTTACTCCTGGCCCTAGTGTTTGTCTGGAAGAAAATCTTGCAGAGGACCAGCTCCCGCTCCTTCTCTTGCTCCAGGTCACTGAGGTGGTACTGGTGCATCACCCAGTTGGTCCTCCGCTGGTCGAAGGTCTTGTTGGTGTGCAGCACCAGAACCTTTTTGTTGCCCGTCTGCGGGCCGTTGACCATCACCGGCAAGGTATTGCCGGTCTTGTGCCACATCGCGTGCATGTCGCACTCCGACTCTATCTTGCGACGCATCCATGTGCCCCTTTTGAACACCCTAGAATTGCGCTGGAAGAAATGCTTGCTTAGGCCACTCAGTGTGATACCTGCAGTATTGTCGAATACATGTTTTAGTGTACGTAGTTGGCATTTTCATAACATCTTTGGCATGTTGCAGTCACTTGTTTCACTTTTTATTAACTGTCAAATTGTAATTGCTTCACTAGGTCTGTGTCTAAAAAGAAAAATAGAGCTATAAACAAAGGAATATATTTGTGCAAGTAGACAGCCGATCGCTGTCTTACCTGGAAGTTTCTCAGGATGGGTGTAGCATATGCCATGCTTGCTTTCGATGGTTGGTATAAACAAATCGATGAGAGGGTGAGATCTCGCGCTATCAGCACTCACTTTGGCCTCAAGGTGCTCAATCAGCTCCTGATCCGTGGGATCGAACTTGATGCCAGCCCGCAGCACCGGCCAATCCTTCTTGGACTTGCATCGGTTAATGCCAGTTATATGGTACTCAATGTATGATCAATCGACTGTTTTAAGTGAATGATGAAAGATTTCAACAGATAAGTGGTACTCCAAATCTGAAGTCCAGAATACCCGAACACGCAACCGGGATTCTGGTGTCACCTCACGCGCAGCATGCTGTCACGTCAATTCAATGTGTGGACATGATGAATAATTTGACCGACGTATACTAATACTGCTACTGTACTACTTACTAGTCGTATTTAGTGTCACATTTTAACCATAGGTTTAACTAACAAGTACACACTTGAAGCCTAATTTATATATATGGCTTCTGCACAACATCTCCATCATCATTATCAGTACATCCTACGCAGGTGAGTTAGGATGCACTTGATCCCAGAAAGGTATCTATCCTTCAAACCAGAGGAGTGCTTCAAACTAACAACAGTACATAATATCCAACAAAAGAGGGTCGTGCTATAGCAACAAAATACATGGCTTAGTCTAGATATCAGTACGAGTCAAGTTGTGCATATTTTTTGTTGGCATGAACCACATGGCCGCATGTCGGGTTTGCAAAAGCCATCCATCACATGGAAGCTTGATGTCTTTCACACACTGAAGATTATCTGGCAACAAGCTGTGTTGACGAATCTCTGGATATGGTGATTAATGAAACCCATGGTATGATGTGTAAACATAGTCCCCCCAGCGAATGGAAGTTGCATAGCACGGTAATCATCACCGGTGATATGATCGGTGCTTGGTTGGATGATCGGATAATTGAGCCCGAGGAACATGGAGTGGTTGCCAAGGCTAGAAACCCGCCTCCAGTTGAAGCAGCCATAGCCATCAATGCCACGAACTCCCCAGGCATTGTACTGCATGTGGTTTGATGTAATGGTTTGGTCAATTTGGTACGTGCGAATGAGCATCAAATGACCACCATCAGCTGAACGAGCGATAAACCACCACCCATCCGCTGGTATGATTCCAAGTCTTGGAATCATGAAGGCCTGCGCATTTGCGTCTGCTGCAACAATTCAAATTGCAGACCAAAAGGACAAAAATAAACAATCATGTTTAGAGTATTTGTGGAATTAAGATTATTACAACAGTGACACATATCATAGACAGAGAATTGCAATGTCGTGGTCATAATCATACCCCAAGTTAAAAAATAAGCCAATGGCTTTCATATTCTAGCAATATGTCATGGTTCAAACATCATGTAACAATGAGAGGAAAACATCTATGACAGGGCCTACTCATATTCTACCATAGCACTTACTACTGTTCTCATATCAACTCTAAGCAATAACATGTGTTGTTATAAAAATCTTGGAAATGAGAGTAACATATAGCAATCATGAGGTTATGCTCATAATATCTATTCTAACAATCATTAGATGCCAATTGTTCTCATATCTACTCTAACAATAACATGTTTGGTCATAAAAATCTAGGAAATGAGAGGAACATATAGCAATGATGTGGTTATAGACATACTATCTATTCTAAATTTGTAACAATGAACAGGCAGTCGTATTCATAAGGTAAAGATGAGATGAGATAGAACAATTACACGACAATATATTCCACCAGTATAGGCAGCAAATCTGTGCGTCGACCGCATAAACGATGTCATCATGCACTATAGCATCAGACAGAAATGTTGCCTCAACAGGATTGACGATGAGCCATAACCATGTATGGCGACCGGATTCCAGATAGACTAATCCCATGTTCAATAAGGCAATGAGCTTGTAATACATGTAGTCTTCTGATGGTGTGGTCACTTCGCAGATTACAACTTTCAGCAAACAGAGGTCGAGCCAAAAGCTTGACGTGTCTCATGCGTAGTAGGCAGGAGTGTCCGGCCGGCCGCGAAGCTTGATGGCAGTGGTATCCAACGATGGAATGGTGATCTCTCGTTGGGTGTAGATATCCATGAGATGCCACAGACTACCAGATTGGTGGATGAGGACGATCCAGTTGGCCTTCATGCCTGCCCAGTAGTGGCCATGCATGAAGGACAGGTGGACGGGTAGTGGTAGCATGTCGAGGGGCACCACGACAACCTCAGTAGGATCGTCAAGTCGGTGTCTGGGCCACTTGCGAGGATCGGGCATCAGCAAGCAGGGTGTCTTGAAAAGAGCCGGCCGGTTACAGACGAGTAGACGGTACAACGACACCGAGCATGCGGCCAGACGGACGGTGCTGAGTAGGTCCATACCATTACAGATCTGCTCCAAGAGAACATCGGGGAGGGAATTCCAATAGCGACTCTCCATGTCAGTCGGTTCTGCCATTGTGGTTTTCGGTGCCTGTGAGCCAGCGGGGAAGTGGATTCGGGCGGGCGAGCGAAGAAGCTTCTCCTCGTGTGGCCGAGCAGTGAGCGAGGGGATATGGTACGCGCGAGCTACCAAGGAAGATGGCGCGGGTGGGCGAGCAGTGAGCAGAGGGAAATGGTGTGCGGCTGATGATGGGGAAGAGAGGAGGAAGAAGAAGAGAGGAGGAAGAAGAGTGAAAGACGGGGAAGAAAGTGCATTAAATCTCAATTCTACTAGTACTACTACCAGGATATACCATCCTTCAGAGTGTAAATAGTTACACCGATGACATGTGGGTCTACCTCAAGAGGGCCCATTGAAAGTGCGTTATATTGACTAGAGGGGGGGTGATAGGCGATTTTTATGAATTCTTCATTGAGGAATTTGCCGGTGAGGAAATTCCTTAGCGAAGAACTACTTGCAGCAGAATAAGTACTCAGAAGTAAGCATGACAGAATACACACATGGTCATCATGATGAAATGAAGACAAACACAGAGTACAGAAAGCGTAAACACAGGATAACACAAGATGAAGACAAACAGACTGAAGAAATTGAACTGAGGAAATTGAGAAAGTCTTCAGTCAAAGTCTTCAAACACAGATATGAACAAACACTCAACACGGTAATGAGGAAATGGAAGAGTTGAGGAAATAGAACCAGTAAGGTTGGTGAAGACAATGATTTGGTAGACCAGTTCCAACTGTTGTCTCAGTTGTACATCTGGTTGGAGCGGCTGAGTATTTAAACTCGAGGACACACAGTCCCGGACACCCAGTCACTGAGCGTGCAGCTCAGGACACCCAGTCCTCACCGTATTCTCCTTGAACTAAGGTCACACAGACCTCGTCCAATCACTCGTGGTAAGTCTTTAGGCGACTTCCAAACCTTCACAGACTTCGGTCACTCGGTGATCCACAATTCCTCTTGGATGCTCTAGACCATGACGCCTAACCGTCTGGAAGAAGCACAGTCTTCAAAGGTAACAAGTGTCGGATCCACGCAGGATCAATCTCTTCAGTGATGCTCAATCACTTTGGGTTTGTGGGTGTTTGGGTTTGGATTTTCCTCACTCGATGATTTTCGCTCAAAGTCCTCGGAGGATGGGTTGCTATCAAATGACAAGTGTCGGTTTCTCTCGGAACAGCCAACCAGCTAGTGGTTGTAGGGGTGGCTATTTATAGCCTAGGGAGCAGCCCGACATGATAAGACATAAATGCCCTTCAATGATATGACCGTTATGTGGATAATATATTTTTGGGAGAGCTGGCGCGGAGCACAGCAATGGTCGGAAATTTGACTCTCAAATTCCTCAGGGCTATCATGTTCCTCACTGTGTAGGAAATCCGCACTGGCGAATTCCTAACTCCCCAGTCAGAAAAAATTCCTCAGCGACCAGAAGAACTTCGTCTCTGTCTCTGAAGAAATTGACTGAACTGTATGAGATTTCCAATGGCTTCACTCGAAGGGATTGGTAGGTGTAGGATTTTGAGTTTAGCATCACATGGAAATTTTTCCTTAGTATTTCCTCGACCCCCTTTAACAGTACGGTGTTTCCTATGACTCAAGAAAGAGAAAAACAAAACTATGAAAATGAAAGTCTTCAAGCTTCATATTCCTTGCATGAATATCGAGTCTTTACGGACACACCAATTTCTTCACTTTCAAAGTCTTCATGAAAGTCTTCAGAAATACCAAAATCTTCAGTCGAAGATATTCATTTTTAGGGGTCGACTTTCTCTGTAAATATCAAACTCCTCATAGACTTATAGACCTGTGTACACTCATAAACACATTAGACCCTTAACCTATAAGTCTTCAATACACCAAAATCACTAAGGGGCACTAGATGCACTTACAATCTCCCCCTTTTTGGTGATTGATGACAATATAGGTTAAGTTTTCAACGGGGATAAACATATGAAGTGTAAGTACTGATATTGAGGAATTTCATTGCAAGATATAGAAGAACTCCCCCTGAAGATGTGCATAGAGAGGAATTTGCTTTTGAAGGAATGCACACTTGAAGAGTTGAATCATGGAGATCTCCCCCTATATCTTGTAATTCATACATGCATTTGACATATAATATGAAGAATTTGAAATGCATGATGAAATATGGTGCCTGAAGAGACTCAACATGCGTGAAATAATATCAGAGCACAATGCATCAAAAGTATCAGAGCACCATCGGGTTTAAGATTACAACTCGATCCAATAAAAGTTTCAGAAGAACGAGAGTTGTAACTTAGCAAAAAACGCCCATATAATAGACCCGCTTGAAGACTAACTCAGATTTATCCCCCTTTGGCATCAAATGACCAAAAGGATCAAAACTGAGGAGTAACGCCCCTGAAGAATATCAAGTTGATGGAGGAGCGCCAGCGTTGCCGGGGTCGGTTGTCGTAGTAGGGCCTGCCACAGTGTCATCCAAGTCTTCATTTTCATTAGTGTCGCGCGATGAAGAATAGGAGCTGGCCACCAAGGAAGGAACCTTAACCTTCTTGAATTTCATCGGTGGAGGTGCAGACCAGTCAAATTCTTCCTTGAGACCCATGTTCTTCAGATCTTCGGCGTTGTAGATATGAGATAGAATAGCCCAGGTATGGTTGAAGGTTTCATGGAGGTAGTATTGGTTTTTCTTCACAGCATTGTGGGTTGAGGTCATGTTGTAAAGAATTGAACCAAACTGACGCTTGACCCATTTATGATTGCGATCAACTTTCTGATGAAGACTGAGGAGTAACTCACGATCAGTCATCACCCTGGGTGCTGTGGCTTGAGGAATTTGCTTGGCAGAGGTGTTGGCGGCAGAGTCATGTGTGGCAGAGTCATCATTGGTGGAGTAGGATGCAGCCTTGCGAAATTGACCATCCAATGTATGAATGCCTTCATCTATCACAGCAGTTGCCTTGCCTTTGTCATTAGCTGAGGAAAATGTCTGTTTGAGAACTTCAATTGGAGGCAAGAAACTGCCATGGTTCAGAGTATCAGGCTTGTAGTTGAGTGAAGACCTTGTCCTGATGAATTTCATAATCCATGGCGCATAAGGCTTCAGCTCAAACGGTGACATAGCAATATTTGACAGAGTCCTCATGAAGAAATCATGGAAGTTGACGGGAACGCCATGAACGATATTGAAAAGCATATTCTTCATGATGCCAACGACTTCTTCATCATTTGAGTCGTGGCCTTTGATAGGACTCATTGTCTTCATCAGAATGCGATAGACAATCCGTGGCACATACAGTAATTCCTTGACGAGGAATTTGGTTCGAGGAGCTTGCCCTGGCTTCAAAGGCTTCATCAGCACTTGCATGTAATGATTTGTAAGCTCAGGTTCATTTTAGATGCAACGTGCACCATCAAGGGGAGGACTGAGTGGGAGGACACGAAGCAATTCAGTTGCTGGTGCCTTGTAGTGAGTATTTTCTGACATCCAGTCCAGCACCCATGAGTTCACATCTTTAGAATTTCCTGTGATGTGCAGCGTCGCATAGAATTGAAGAATGAGTTCTTCATTCCAATCACAGATGTCAGTGCAGAAATTCAGTAATCCAGCTTCGTGAAGAACACTGAGGACTGGCTCGAAGCACGGCAGAGATTCCATGACCACGTGAGGAATGTGTGCATGATCGAAGACTTTGTCTTTGTCGAATAGTACAGAGGAATAGAAATTTGCTTGACTAGCAGTCCAGAAACGCCTCTTCCTTATGCGAGCAGAATCATAGGGATTATAGGCAATGAAGAACACATGCTCGTTGAAGAAATCAGCAGCCTTGAACTTTTGCTTCTTTGAGAATGGATCCTTTGGCTTGGGCACAGGAGTGTTAGTGAGTTGCGTCACAACCTCAGGAATCACAATCTCCGGTTCTTCAGGCTGAGGAATTTCTGGTTCCTCTTCAGTGGCAGTCTGCATGTTCAACATATCAGCGGCCGCAGTTTCTTCAGCACTAGTGACTGGAATTTCTTCATGCACACACGAGGTGGGATGAGTTTCTTTAGAGCCCAGGTGAACTGTTGGTGCGGGGGACTGAGGTATCTGCTGTAGTGGGGTGAAGTGTGGAGAATTGGGTTGCTGACTCTCCCAAAAGTCATCATTCATCACAGGCACGGTGCATCCAATATCCACGTCTTCATCTTCAATTTCTTCAACGCCAGCCTCTTCAGCTGTGAACTGAGGCATTGGCGAGGAAGCAACATGTGTTGAAGGGATAGCATCCACTTCAATTTCTTCATCAATCTATTCTGACAAAGCATCAGAATGATTTTCTTCATCAGATCCGCTAGGGATCACATATTCTTCACCATAAGGAACAAGGTCCTTAGATGGCATGGTGGAAATCGGAACAGCATCAATGGGATTCTCAAGTGAGCTGGTCATAGGCTTCATTTTCTTCGGAGCTGAAGAATCTGAAGCAGATGATGCTTTCCTTTTCTTCACTGCAGCTTTTTCTGCAGCCGTGGTCTTCCTCACATCTGATGCAGATGGTAGGGTAGGAGTTGGGGTAGGCGCAGGAGGAGTTGAGGAATCTGTCTGTATTTCCTCAAGTGCAACTGATACAGTTGCCCTGACTTCTTCATTTTCTTCAGGCGCACCACTAGTGGATGCCCTGGCAGTTTCTTCAGCGGCTGGAATGGAGTCATCAGCCCTGGAACTAGCATTTTCTTCAGCAGTTTGAAAATCATCAGCGGTGCTGGCATGTTCTTCAGTTTGCTGAGCAGAGGCTTCAGCTTGAGGAATTTCTTGTTGTGATGGTGCTGCAACATTGGTGAACTTCTCAGTCCGTTTAACGAAGCTGACTTTGGCTCCTTGCCAATCAGCATAATAAGCATTGAAATCATCGCTGAGGGCTTTGATTTCAGACTGGATCATGAGGAGTTCATCAGGTGTCATTTTGACAACGTTGTTCTTCGGGGACTTTTCTTTCCTGAACTGAGCCTTCTTGATTTGTCTAGCCTTCTCAAATTTCCATTTCTCTTCAGAGATGAAATGGGTCAGCATGTGACTTTGGCCAGGAGTCAAATGAAAATCAGGCATAGGAGTGTTTGGGTCCTTGTGCCAAAGATCAATGTAGTCGAGGATCGCCTTTGGATCCAAAAGCAGTGGCACAGTTGTCCCTTTGGCTCTAGTGGCCCTTTCTTGCCTATCTCTGATGATTTCTGCAAGTTCATCATCATCAGCTTCATCGTCAGATGGCACTTGGAAGGCAACTTGTTTATTCTTCGGACTAGGCCGAGGACCTCGTCCAGCAGTGGCCTTGGTCTTCAGCAGAGTGGAGCCTGATGAAGAATTTGGTGCAGCTGAGGAACTCGCTGAAACACCAGAGGCAATGGAGATGCCTGCAGTCCTTTGGCATGTGGCTAGATGTACAGGTGTTGAGGACTTTGCCGGAGCAACTGAGGACTTTGGAGGAGCGGGAGCAGCATGAGGCATTGGCCGTGAGGGCTTTGAAGATTCTGGCCGAGAGGGCATTGCTGAGGAACTTGGCCGTGAGGGCATAGTTGATGAAGCACTTGGCTCATGAGTAGGCTTCTTTGCCATTGATTTTCTAGGCTTGTCAGAGGCCTTTGTGGCAGCAGCAGCAGCAGAGTCTTCATTAAATTTCCTCACTGCTTCTTTGACTTGTCTTGCCAACTTGGCTTGGCGTTTGGCCCATTCTTCAGGAAAATCCTCACCGCGCATGAGGCTGGTGGGATCAGCTTTTTGACCAGGTGCCAATGGAGCTCTTGGGCATGGAGGATTTAGAGCGAATTTCTTCATATACTTTGGAGTTACATATCTGTACTCCCTCCATTCTCTTGCCCATCTCCTTTCAATCCTCTGTATGCGCACCTTGCGCTGATTTTTGTTCTCCTTTCCAAACTTGGCCTCATCAGGTGTGCAATAGTCAGCATAGATGTCCTCAGGAATTTCAAATGCAGTCATGACTTCAGGCTTCTTTCCTCCTTTCTGTGGTTTCTTACCGTCTGCCATATTCTTCAGATGAGGAATTTGAACAATCGAATTCTCTGAAGAAGTATGCAACTTTTCTTCGAGGAACGCTGCAAATGAGTTAAGTTGATGAGAACCTAGTGATTCAGCAGTGGACATGAGTACCTGTGAACAAAGTATAGTTGCGAGGAATTTGAAGAGGTCAAATGCGTTCTCAGAAGATTTTCAAAATGAACAAGTTTGAGGAATTTGACCAGATGAGTCTTGAAGAATTTCACTAAGCGTTCTTTGTCTTAGGTTCCAGAGTTGTATAGATTGAGGATCCACACAATTGAGGAATCTTGAATATAAATGATGCTTATAGAAACGAATCAAGAACAGATGACTAGTGAGGTGTTTTGTGTGTGTGAGGATTTGAAGAATAAAACACCTTTGAAGATTTTGTAGAGAAAATTTGAATCAAAGAGGGTAGTAAAAGTGACTTTTAATTACCCTTGATGACGAACACGACGAACTGAGAAGTGTAGATTTTAAGCTCGTCAGTTCAGATCTTCCACGCCCTAAGTTGGCGGAGGAAGACAGCTACGACGACAGCGGAGTGAAGATTTCCGCAATCGGCGCGAGTACGACGGCGATGAGCTCGAGGCACTGAAGCTCTTCCTCACCGGCGACGATGGAGTAGCGGCGGCGCTAGGGTTTGAGAAGCTCGAGAGAGAGAGAGAGAGAGAGAGCGGTCGAGCGGAGTAAAGGAAGTGAGGAAGGGTGAGGGGGTATTTATAGTCGCAGTGAAAAAACTGTTCGCCCAAATATTTAGGACGAATGTGCCCCTGGCCCTTCTCATTTGCTTGACATGTGTCACCCACGTACTGAAGGTGGAGATTGTGTGAGATCGTGGGTGAATAGATAAGTCTATCGTGGAATACGGGACGGTTTGAGCGGCAAAACAAAGATTTGGATAAGATTAGTTTTAAAGTTCCGTTAGCAATTTCTTCAGCTGACAGGACACAGTGAAGATTTTGAACGAGTTTCAAATAGAATGCACATGAAGAATTTGTGAATAGATTGGGTTGAGTATAGCATAGAGGGGGAAGGGTCCGATCACATTCACTTAGCAGAAAATGCAACTTGAAGAAATAGCCATAAGTGAATGCTGTAGAGGACATAAACCCATACATATATATAGCCAATGAAGAAAACCGACGGAAACAGTGAAGATTTTGCAAAGTTGAAGAATTTTAAAAACTGAGGAGTTTCAAAACTGAGGAAAAACTCAAATTGAAGATTTTCAACTTTTGTGGTGGCGTGACCCACCGTATAAGAATGATGATTTCAGACACCGCGTACAATTGTCGTAGGGTTCTGAGAATCAAATTCTTCATTAATTTCTTCACACTTAGAGTGTTATTCTTCATTGATTTAAGAAAAATGTTTCTTCATGTGTTGCACATCTAAGTCATCAATTTTGCATAAGTGTTAGGATGTGTGTCCTTTTCAAAGAACATTCGAAGACTCTAAGATATTTAGCTCACACCGCAACTTGCTAAATCTCTTCTCATCCAAGGGCTTTGTGAAGATATCGGCTACCTGTTCTTCAGTCTTCACATGCTCAATAGAAATGTCCCCCTTCAACACATGATCACGAAGAAAATGATGACGAATCTGAATGTGCTTTGTCTTCGAGTGTTGAACTGGGCTGTGAGCAATCTTGATGGCACTCTCATTGTCACAATAGAGAGGCACATTCTTCATGTTGATGTCGTAGTCCTTGAGAGTTTGCTTCATCCACAGCAATTGAGCACAGCAAGAACCAGCAGCAATGTACTCAGCTTCAGCAGTAGACAGTGATACACAGTTCTGTTTCTTCGAGGACTAACAAACCAAAGATCGTCCGAGGAAATGGCAAGTACCAGATGTTGACTTGCGGTCCACACGATCACCAGCATAGTCAGAGTCAGAATATCCAATGAGATCAAAAGTAGAGCCCTTGGGGTACCATAATCCTAGTGTTGGTGTGTGAGCTAGATATCGAAGAATATGTTTCACAGCCTTATGGTGTGATTCCTTCGGTGTTGCTTGAAATCGGGCACACATGCAAACACTAAGCATTATATCTGGCCTAGATGCACATAAGTACAATAAAGAACCAATCATGGAGCGGTATACCTTGTGATCGAAGTCAATACCATTTTTATCAATGCATAAATGGCCATTTCTGGGCATAGGAATTTTGACTCCTTTGCAATCTTGCATGCCGAATTTCCTCAGAACTTCCTTGAGGTATTTCTCCCGAGCTATGAATATGCCATTATGCTGTTGACGAATTTGAAGACCTAAAAAGAATTTCAACTCTCCCATCATAGACATTTGATATTCTTCACTCATCATATAGGCAAATTCATCACTATAACATTGGTCAGTACAGCCAAAGATAATATCATCAACATATATTTGGCACACAAACAGTTCACCATCATAAGATTTAGTAAAGAGAGTAGGGTCGAGTGAACCGGGTGTGAAGCCATTCTTCACGAAGAATTCCTTCAAAGTATCATACCACGCCCGAGGGGCCTGCTTGAGGCCATAGAGGGCCTTGTTGAGTCTGAAGACTTTGTCAGGATTCTTTGGATCTTCAAAACCTAGGGGTTGAGCAACATATACTTCTTCCTCAAGCTTACCATTGAGGAATGCACTTTTCACATCCATTTGTTGTAAGATAATATTATGATGGTTAGCATAATCAAGTAATATGCGAATAGCCTCAAGTCTAGCAACAGGTGCAAAAGTTTCATCGAAATCAATTCCTTCAACCTGTGTGTAGCCTTGAGCTACAAGTCGTGCCTTATTCCTCACCACAAGGCCATTTTCATCTTGCTTGTTGCGGTAGATCCACTTTGTGCCGATGATATTATGCTTGCAAGGATCTGGACATTTGACCAGTTCCCAGACATTATTAAGCTCGAACTGATGTAATTCTTCTTGCATGGCCTGAATCCACTCAGGCTCCAGAAATGCTTCATCTACCTTAGTGGGCTCTGTGATAGAGACAAAAGCATAGTGCCCACAAAAGTTAGATAAATGTGAAGCTTTTGAGCGTGTGAGAGGACCTGGTGCTTCAATGTCATCGATGATCTTTTCAACTTGCACTTCTTTTGCAACGCAAGGATGAGTTGGTTGTCGTTGAGGAATTTGATCAGCATTTTCTTCAGCATTTTCCTCAGGTACATCAGCTCGATGATCTTCGCGTTCTGGAATGAATTCTTCAGTAGATTCTTCGGTAGGAATGACATCCTTAGTAGCCTTGAACTTGATAGAATCCTCAGGTGCTGGGTCATCTATCACAGAAGGTAGGTGCTCTCTTTGCGAGCCATTAGTTTCATCGAACCGCACATCTACAGTTTCAACAATCTTGTGAAGAGTGATGTTGAAGACTCTGTAGGTGTGCGAGTCCTTTCCGTAACCAAGCATAAAACCTTCATGTGCTTTCAGTGCAAATTTAGCATTGTGATGAGGATCTCTAATCCAACATTTAGCACCGAAGACTTTGAAATAACTCACATTGGGTTTCTTGTCAGTGAGGAGTTCATAGGCAGTCTTCTTGAAGAGTTTGTGAAGATATACTCTATTGATGATGTGGCATGCGGTATCAATTGCATCAATCCAAAAATGATGAGGCGTTTTGTATTCATCAAGCATAGTGCGAGCCATCTCAACAAGAGTTCTGTTCTTGCGCTCCACGACGCCATTTTGCTGAGGAGTATAAGGAGCAGATAACTCATGAGTAATACCAAGTTCATCAAGATAGTCATTAAGACCGGAATTCTTGAACTCAGTTCCATTGTCACTCCTGATGTGCTTGATCTTCACACCGAAGTTGGTTGAAGCCCTCGAGGAAAATCGTTTGAAGACTTCCTGCACTTCATGTTTGTAAGTAACAATGTGTACCCATGTGTAACGAGAGTAATCATCAACAATAACAAAGCCATATAGAGATGCATCATTAGTCACAGCACAATAATGATTAGGACCGAAGAGATCCATGTGAAGCAATTCAAATGGTCGAGTGGTGGTCATGATAGTCTTCGCTGGATGCTTGGCCTTAGTCATCTTCCCAGCATCACAGGCACCACACAAGTGATCCTTGAGGAATTTGACATTTTCAATGCCAATGACATGCTTCTTCTTCGCAAGCGTGTGCAAATTCCTCATGCCTGCATGACCAAGTCGTCGATGCCATAGCCAGCCTTCTGAAGCTTTTGCAAGTAAGCACACGGTAGGTTGTGGTCCTGTAGAGAAATCAACAATGTACAAGTCTCCTCTCCTAAAGCCTTCGAAGACTTTGGAATTGTCAGCTTCCATGATCACAACACAACGATACTTGCCAAAGATAACAACCATATCAAGATCACAAAGCATTGAGACAGACATGAGGTTGTATCCTAAGGACACGACAAGCATGACTTTGTCCATGTGTCGATCCGTAGAGATCGCAACCTTACCTAGACCCAATACCTGACTTTTGCCTTTGTCAGCGAAGATGATATGCTTCAGATGTGACGGTGTTAAGGGAGCATCCATCAAAAGATTCTTGTCACCAGTCATGTGATTTGTACATCCACTATCGAGGAACCACTCATTTGCTTTGGGTTGATCATCCTGTAGATGAATTAGTGCAGCTTACAAACTCATATACTTCATCAGTGAAGAATATGACATCAGTATCATCAGTTCAATTTCATCAAGTAATTTGACCAGATAATCAGTATGAGCACGGGTGAAATGAAAGTTCATTTCATCATGATTCGCCAGTGTCCTTTCAGGCAATGTTCAGGTCTCCAGCAAATGCTTCAGTCGTTTTGAGCATGACTGGAGACCTGACCCTGCATAAGAGATTAGTTCCTTTTCTTCACCACCCACATCTGGAGGGGTGGCAAAGAATTCATCACTCTGCGAGCACCATTTGAGAAAGGTGGCATGGACGCCAGTCCACTTTGTTTCACATAAGAGGGGTTAGGGTAAGCATATGAATAAGCAGAGAAATTCTTCGAGGACTTATGAACATAATGATTTGAAGAATAATGCACATATTCATAGCCCTTAGCTCTACCCTGCGAAACAGAGTTGTTAGCACGATGATGTTCATATGAGGATTTTGATCCTTTTGAGGAATTTGATCCATGTGAGGAATTTGGTCCGTATGAGGACTTGGATCCATATGAAGAATTTGGTCCATATGAAGAGTTTGATCTGGGTTTCCTATTCTTCACTGGTGGTGTCATGAGGACATTCACCTGAAGACTTTCAACATAACTTTTGGGAACCCAAATTTTCTTCATAGGGGAACCGTTCCTGCAGTTAGTGCCAACATATCTAGCAAATACTTCACCATTCTGATTTTTGAACAGTTTATAGTTGGAGTCAAATGACTCATCAGAAGAATGAGGAGATTCACATGTAAAGCCAGATAAGTTAGATGGATCAACTGGAGGTCCCTTTGCAGCAACCCATGAGGTTTTGGGGTAGTGCTCAGGCTTCCAATATGTTCCATCAGCATTGAGTTTCCTCTCAAAGGCAATACCCTCTTTCCTAGGGTTTCTGTTGAGGATCTGCTTTTTAAGCACATCACAAAGAGTCTGATGCCCTTTGAGACTTTTGTACATGCCTGTCATATACAATTCCTTCAGCCCTGCATCGTCAGTGATACTAGCAATGTCCTCAGATGAGGAATTAGTGATAGCAGAGGCAGGTGAAGAATTTGTAACATTTGAAGCATTTGAACATTCAGGTGAAGAATTAGCAGATTCACGTTCAATGCACTTTAAGCATGGAGGATCAAATTCTTCCTGAGTAGCGCTGATTTGTTGAGCAAGTAATGAATCGCGCTCCTTCTGAAGATCTTCATAACACACTCTTAGCTTCTCAAGATCTTGCTTTCTTTGAAGAAATTCATAAGAAAGCTTCTCGTGATCAGTTAAGAGGGTTTTATGATGACTTTAAAGGTTGTCAAACTTAGACTGAAGTCTCTGAAGATTTTCAGTTAAGTCTTTAGTGCGGTCCATTTCATCACCCAACATATCATCACTTTTGTCTAGCATGTTTTGAAGTTTTTCAATAACATTTTGTTGTTTCATAGCAATCTTAGCAAGTTTGGAGTAGCTAGGCTTAAGATTTGCATCAGATTCATCCTCACTTGATTCAGAGGAGGGGTATTTAGTTAGCTTGGCAGCCTTTGCCATGAATCAATAGGTGGGAGCGTAGTCGTCATTGCCTTCATCAGCGTTGTTGGTGTTGCCATTTTCTTCAGAGTTGAAGATAGACTCGCTGACAAATGCGGTAGCAAGAGCTAGACTTGCCACACCTGACTCAGACTCCTCGGATGCCTCCTCTTCCTCATTATCCTCAGATTCAGCCTCAGAATCCATTTCCTTGCCAATGAATGCCCGAGCCTTCTTGGAGCTGCTCTTCTTGTGAGATGAAGACTTCGAGGATTTTGATGATGAAGACTTTGAAGATTTCTTCTTCTTCTTGGCATCATCAGAACTGTAATCCTTGTATTTCTTCTTCTTTAGTTCATTGTCCCACTGAGGACAATCTTGAATGTAGTGACCAGGCTTCTTGCATTTGTGGCATAGCCTTCTCTTATAGTCACTTGATGAGGAATCACTGCTCCTTGAAGATTTTCCAAAGCGACCACGTCTTGAGAATTTCTGGAACTTCTTCACGAGTAGTGCTAGCTCCTGGCTCAATTCTTCAGGATCACCAAGGCTACTACCAGAATCTTCACATTCCGATTAAGACACTGCCTTGGCCTTCAGGGCATGTGGTTTGCCATAGCTTGAACCATAGAGACCTCTCTTTTCAGCAAGTTGGAACTCATGAGTATTTAGCCTCTCGAGGATATCAGCGGGATCTAGTGACTTGTAATCAGCATGCTCTTGAATCATCAGTGCCAAAGTGTCAAATGACGAATCGAGTGATCTCAGCAATTTCTTCACCACCTCATGATCGGTGATGTCAGTGGCACCGAGCGCTTGAAGCTCATTTGAGATATCAGTGAGGCGATCGAAGGTTTGCTGAACATTTTCATTGTCGAGTCTTTTGAAGCGGTTGAAGAGATTGTGAAGAACGTCAACACGAGAGTCACGTTGAGTTGAGACTCCTTCATTTACTTTGGAGAGCCTATCCCAGATAAGCTTAGCAGTTTCCAAAGCACTCACTCTACCATACTGCCCTTTACTCAGATGACCACATATGATATTCTTCGCTAGAGAATCGAGTTGCTTGAATCTCTTCACATCAGCAGCATTCAGCGAAGGTGTGACTGAGGGAACACCATTTTCCACAACGTACCAGAGATCGTTGTCAATTGCTTCAAGATGCATTCGCATCTTATTCTTCCAGTAGGGGTAGTCTGTGCCATCGAAGGTAGGACACTCAGCAGAGACCTTGATCGTACCTACGGTCGACATAACTAGAACTCCAGGTGGTTAAACCAAAATCACACAGAACAAGGGAGTACCTTGCTCTGATACCAATTGAAAATGCGTTATATCGACTAGAGGGGGGGTGAATAGGCGATTTTTATGAATTCTTCACTGAGGAATTTGCCGGTGAGGAAATTCCTTAGCGAAGAACTACTTGCAGCGGAATAAGTACTCAGAAGTAAGCATGACAGAATACACACATGGTCATCATGATGAAATGAAGACAAACACAGACTACAGAAAGCGTAAACACAGGATAACACAAGATCAAGACAAACAGACTGAAGAAATTGAACTGAGGAAATTGAGAAAGTCTTTAGTCAAAGTCTTCAAACACAGATATGAACAAACACTCAACACAGTAATGAAGAAATGGAAGAGTTGAGGAAATAGAACCAGTAAGGTTGGTGAAGACAATGATTTGGTAGACCAGTTCCAACTGCTGCCTCAGATGTACATCTGGTTGGAGCGGCTAAGTATTTAAACTCGAGGACACACAGTCCCGGACACCCAGTCACTGAGCACGCAGCTCAGGACACCCAGTCCTCACCATATTCTCCTTGAACTAAGGTCACACAGACCTCGTCCAATCACTCGTGGTAAGTCTTCAGGCGACTTCTAAACCTTCACAGACTTCGGTCACTCGGTGATCCACAATTCCTCTTGGATGCTCTAGACCATGACGCCTAACCGTCTGGAAGAAGCACTGTCTTCAAAGGTAACAAGCGTCGGATCCACGCAGGATCAATCTCTTCAGTGATGCTCAATCACTTTGGGTTTGTGGGTGTTTGGGTTTGGATTTTCCTCACTCGATGATTTTCGCTCAAAGTCCTCGGAGGATGGGTTGCTCTCAAATGACAAGTGTTAGTTTCTCTCGGAGCAGCCAACCAGCTAGTGGTTGTAGGGGCGGCTATTTATAGCCTAGGGAGCAGCCTGACATGATAAGACATAAATGCCCTTCAATGATATGACCGTTATGTGGATGAGATACTTTTGGGAGAGCTGGCGCGGAGCATAGCAATGGTCGGAAATTTGACTCTCAAAAATTCCTCAGGGCTATCATGTTCCTCACTGTGTAGGCAATCTGCACTGGCGAATTCCTAACTCGTCAGTCAGAACAAATTCCTCAGCGACCAGAAGAACTTTGTCTCTGTCTCTAAAGAAATTGACTGAACTGTATGAGATTTCCAATGGCTTCACTCGAAGGGATTGGTAGGTGTAGGATTTTGAGTTGAGCATCACATGGAAATTTTTCCTTAGTATTTCCTCGACCCCCTTTAACAGTACGGCGTTTCCTATGACTCAAGAAAGAGAAAAACAAAACTATGAAAACAAAAGTCTTCAAGCTTCATATTCCTTGCATGAATATCGAGTCTTTACGGACACACCAATTTCTTCACTTTCAAAGTCTTCATGAAAGTCTTCAGAAATACCAAAATCTTCAGTCGTCGATATTCATTTTTAGGGGTCGACTTTCTCTGTAAATATCAAACTCCTCATAGACTTATAGACCTGTGTACACTCATAAACACATTAGACCCTTAACCTATAAGTCTTCAATACACCAAAATCACTAAGGGGCACTAGATGCACTTACACCCATATGTCAGTTAATGGAGGAGAGAGGTGCGTAGGCTTATTTGTGGAGGCGTGCTCTACTGGGAAACATGATGGCAATACTGGGTAAGGTTGATTTAGTAACACCAACACGTTGGTTCAGCTTATTAATTAAGTGTCCCATCTGCTCCAGCGTGTATTGTCACTTCACTGCAAAGACTAGTTGAATAGTTCTCTCTGACTGAGATGGGGAGTAATGGATCGCCAAGACTTCCTATCTACAGTATCCCTATGCCTCTACGCTCACTTCACTCATTTTGCTCCGTACATAGTCACTTGTTGAAATCTCTAGAAAGACAAATACTCCATATTTGGGAACGGAGGGGGGATTTTACACCGTATTTGGGAACAGAGGGAGTATCACCATATGGAGGGAACAGAGGAAGCTTGAAATATGAACGTGTCAATGGGAGGGAGTAAAAGCCTCATGCATGCATGCATGCATGCAACACTCACATGTACACATGGACGCTCGCAACACTCACACACCCATGCGGCACACAACACACGACGCAACACACACGCTCACGCTCAAGTGCTCAACCTACTCCCTACGTCCATGAAAGACTGTACATTTAGAGATTTACACATTGACCAGGGCATAAATGCCCAAAAGTAGCAGACTTATGTGTGCATGCGACCATTGAGAGAAGAAGATTAAATGAAGGTTGTTGCATGCTGTAATTAAGGATAGACATGTAGCCTATACCTAGAGCACAAGTTGGTGCATTAGTCAATCAATATCTATTTAGATTAAAGGCTAAATGCATTGGAAGTGTAGATGTACACTCTTTGCTTTTTAGCCGATGTACACTCTTTGTTGGAAGACCAAGGGAGTACACGTGCATGCACTCACATACACAGCCAGGGTGGTTCATGTGCATGGACTCATGTCGCGCCTGCGCAAAGTTTTGTTTAACTGATTTCTTTGCTCTGCCAACTGACAGGTGGGACCCAGAAACTGGGTGACAATTTAACCAGTCAACAAAGTGCCACATCGACTATGTGGCCGGTCAGTAGGGTGCAATACGGTGCTCTATGATGAGCTAGTGATTGTATAATCACCGCAAAACTATATATAGTGACCGTAAAGAGCGTATTGTTACATACGTTCACCGCCAGTGTATTTTCTCGTTTCAAATTAAGCAATATTAACCAGAAAGGACGCGGTATGGACTAGTACTAGTACTGCTTTGATGTGTCCCGTCAACTCGCCGAACGAGGAGAAGCTTGCTTACTACGCCTCTCCCTCGCCCACACGCTCGGTGGCTCGCAGGATGAGGAGAGGGTTTTGACAACAGCGCCATCTCCCTCTCCCTCTCACTCGCCCTCGCCCTCATGGTGGACATGCAATAGTTCAATCGGTGTCAGATTGCCAAAAGCATATTGTACTGTAGTACATCATTGTTGGACCTTCCGAAGAAGCGAAGTGCCAACTGGAAGGCTCACACGAGTACGAACTGTTGAACCTCCCGAAGAGGTAAAGAGCCAAGCGAAGGTATTATAGGAGTTGTCGTCCTAGGAGTATACTACAACTATAGCAAACGATGCTACCATATGATACCTCCACGTCACCTATATCCAAAGCTGTGCGACCTTTTTTTCTCAAAGAGCATGTTGGAGCCTGATACGTCTCCGTCGTATCTATAATTTTTGATTGTTCCATGCCAATATTATTCACTTTCATATACTTTTTGGCAACTTTTTATATTATTTTTGGGACTAACTTATTGATCCAGTGCCCAGTGCCAGTTCCTGTCTGTTGCATGTTTTATGTTTTGCAGAATATCCATATCAAACAGAGTCCAAACGGGATAAAAATGGACGGAGCTTATTTTTGGAAAATATGGAAAATTCCGGAAGAAAAATCCACGCGAGACGGTGCCCGAGGTGGTCACGAGGTAGGGGACCACGCCCGTACCAAGAGGGCGCGCCCCCTACCCTCGTGAGCCCACCGTAAGGCGGTTGACGCTCTTCTTTTGCCGCAACAAAGCTAATATTCGGAAAAAAATCACGGTGAAGGTTTCAGGCCAATCGGAGTAACGGATCTCCATATATACACGAAAAGATGAAACAGAGCCAGAACAGAACGCAGAAACAGAGATAGATCCAATCTCGGAGGGGCTCTCGCCCCTCCCACGCCATGCGAGCCAAGGACCAAAGGGGAAACCCTCCTCCCATCTATGGGGGAGGTCAAGGAAGAAGAAGAAGGGGGGCTCTCTCCCCCTTGCTTCCGGTGGCGCCGGAACACCGCCGGGGGCCATCATCATCACCGCGATCTACACCAACACCACCGTCATCTTCACCGACATCTCCATCACCTTCCCCCATCTATATCCAGCGGGCCACTCTCCCGCAACCCGTTGTACCCTCTACTTGAACATGGTGCTTTATGCTTCATATTATTATCCAATGATGTGTTGCCATCCTATGATGCCTGAGTAGATTTTCATTGTCCTATCGGTGATTGATGAATTGCTATGATTGGTTTGATTTGCATGTTTTATTATTGGTGTTGTCCTATTGTGCCCTCCGTGTCATGCAAGCATGAGGGATTCCCGCTGTAGGGTTTGCAATATGTTTATGATTTGCTTATGGTGGGTGGCGTGAGTGACAGAAGCACAGACCCGAGTAAGTAGGTTGTTTACGTATGGGATAAAAGGGGACTTGATGTTTAATGCAATGGTTGGGTTTTACCTTAATGAATCTTTAGTAGTTGCGGATGCTTGCTAGAGTTCCAATCATAAGTGCATATGATCCAAGTAGCGAAAGTATGTTAGCTTATGCCTCTCCCTCAAATAGAATTGTGATAGCGATTACCGGTCTAGTAACATAGTCAATTGCTTAGGGATAATTCCACAACTCCTACCACCACTTTTCCACACTCATTATATTTACTTTATTGCTTCTTTTTCTAAACAGCCCCTAGTTTTTATTTACGCGTTCTTTATTTTCTCGCAAACCTATCCTATCACACCTACAAAGTCCTTCTAGTTTCATACTTGTTTTAGGTAAAGCGAATGTCAAGCGTGCGTAGAGTCGTATCAGTGGCCGATAGGACTTGAGAGAATATTTGTTCTACCTTTAGCTCCTCGTTGTGTTCGACACTCTTACTTATCGAAAGAGGCTACAACTATCCCGTATACTTGCGTGTCATCAAGACCTTTTTCTGGTGCCGTTGCCGGGGAGTCATAGTGTGGGGTGAATATTCTCATGTGTGCTTGTTTGCTTTATCACTAAGTAATTTTTATTTGCTGTCCTTAGTTGTTTTCTATCTTTAGTCATGGGTAGGAAACGCAAAATACCAAAAAAATTAGTTGTACCTACTGCTCCAATGGTTGAAGAACCACTCAAAATCTATCACACTACTGAAGCTTTTTACTTGGATCATCTTCGATCCCTATGTGCTCATGCTGAAACCCCAACTAGCTTAGTTGAGGGCAAATCTTTAGATGAGCATGCTTGTTATGTGCGACACCGTATATCTGAAAAAGGGAAACTATTATGTGATCAAATTCAACGTTTACAATGCTATGCTTGGAATTTATGTTGGGAATATGATTTTACTTGTTGTTCTGAAAACCCTAAAAAACACCTTCCCTACCAATGTGAGTTTACTGATAATGGGATCTTATCTTCGTATGCTAAGGGTGTTTATAGTTACTATGATGTTCAACAAATTGAAGAATTTGTTGCTTTTAAGGGTGCTTTTGAAATTGCTACTTTGATTGAGAAGTATGATGCTACTCTTTACAAATCTGAAAATTTTGCCATGCTTGAATATTGTTATGAGAATTATGCTTCTAATGCCTATGTTAAACAATATATCGAGGCTTACCCCGTTGTCCAAGAAGAGATTAATATTTTGCAGGAGCCTATGGAAGAGGAAATTGATGAAACTGTGAGCTCATTGGATGAAAAAGATGATGAGGAGAGCGAAGAACAAAAGGAGGAAGAGCGGATTGATCACCCGTGCCCACCTTCTAATGAGAGTAACTCTTCAACTCATACATTGTTTAATTCCCCTTCGTGCTTACTGAATGATGATTGCTATGATGACTATTATGATCCCATTAATTCTCTTGAAATATCCCTTTTTGATCATGCTTCCTATGCTTGTGGCCAAGATGCCAATATGAATTATGCTTATGGAGATGAACTTGCTATAGTCCCTTATGTTAAACATGAAATTATTGCTATTGCACCCACGCATGATAGTCCTATTATCTTTTTGAATTCTCCCGACTACACTATATCGGAGAAGTTTGTGCTTATTAAGGATTATATTGATGGGTTGCCTTTTACCATTGCACATGATGATTTTGATGAATGTAATATGCATGTGCTTGCTGCTCCTACTTGCAATTATTATGAGAGAGGAACTATATCTCCACCTCTCGATGTTTCCCACACGATAAAATTGCAAGAAATTGCTTATACTGTGCATTGGCCTTTACTTGGTGTGCATGATTGTTCTTTTATGACATGCCGATGCATAGGAAGAGAGTTAGACTTCGTTGTTGCATGATATATGTTACTTTGTGCTCACTACTAAATTACAAATCATTGTTAATTAAAATTGGCTTTGATATACCTTGGGATCCAGGTGGATTCATTACTTGAGCACTATATGCCTAGGTTAATGGCTTTAAAGAAAGCGCTGCGAGGGATACAACCCGGAAGTTTTAGAGAGTCATTTATTTCTGTTGAGTGCTTTCATATAGTTTAAAAACAACAAAAATAAAGAGGGGAACCCAAAACTTTTCAAAAAGAGAAGTGAAAGTGAGAGAGACGAGCATTGTGAAAGTGGGGGACGTCCTTGAACTTTGTTCATGCCCATGAGAACTTTGTGAATCCTAATTACAGAAACTTTTCATCAAAAATAAGTATCCCCTTGTATAATTCCATTGTATTATAAAAATAATGTGTCAAGGTTTGCCTTTAGGATGTTTACAATGTTTGTTGGTTTGTGCGGTGCAGGACAGAAACTTTGTCTGTAGTGTGCGATTTTACGTTTTTAACTGGAACGTCAAATGGTTCTGATTCCTTTTGCACTGTCTTTCTGTACAACTTGTTTATTTCTCCTAATTTTGGTAGAATTTTTGGGGTACCATAAGTATGGTGGATGTTCAGATTGCTACAGACTGTTCTGTTTTTGACAGATTCTGTTTTTGATGCATAGTTTGCTTGTTTTGATGAATCTATCAATTTATATCAGTGGATTAGGCCATGAAAAAGTTATATTACAGTAGACACAATGCAAAAACAAAATATGAATCGGTTTGCAACAGTACTTAGAGTGGTGATTTGCTTTATTATACTAACGGATCTTACCGAGTTTTCTGTTGAAGTTTTTGTGTGGATGTAGTGTTTAATCGAGGATGTTTCGATATGAGAAGAAGGAAGAGAGGCAAGAGCTCAAGCTTGGGGATGCCCGAGGCACCCCAAGTAAATATTCAAGGAGACTCAAGCGTCTAAGCTTGGGGATGCTGGGGAGGCATCCCCTCTTTCTTCAACAAGTATCGGTATGTTTCGGATTCGTTTCATTGATGCATTATGTGCAAGTCTTGGAGCGTCTTTTGCAATTAGGTTTTCATTTTTATTTTATGCACCATGATGGTATGAGATAGTCCTTGGTTGATTTATAGAATGCTCATTGCACTTCACTTAAATCTTTTGAGTATGGCTTTATAGAATGCTTCATGTGCTTCACTTATATCATTTGAAGTTGGATTGTCTGTTTCTCTTTACATAGAAAACCGCCATTTGTAGATTGATCTTTTGCTTCACTTATATTTGTTAGAGCGTGGGCATATGTTTTGTAGAAAGAATTAAACTCTCTTTCTTCACTTATATCTATTTAGAGAGATGACATGAATTGGTCATTCACATGGTTAGTCATAAAATCTTACATAAACTTGTAGAACGCTGAATATGATATGTTTGATTCCTTGCAATAGTTTTGCGATATAAAGATGGTGATATTAGAGTTATGCTAGTGGGTGGTTGTGGATTGTAGAGACACTTGTGTTGAGGTTTGCAAGTCCCGTAGCATGCACGTATGGTAACCCTTGTGTGACAAATTTGAAGCATGGGGTGTTTCTTTTATTGTCTTATGCGTGGCGGTCGGGGACGAGCGATGGTATTTTCCTACCAATCTATCCCCCTAGGGGCATGCGTAGTAGTACTTTGCTTCGAGGGCTAATAAACTTTTGCAATAAGTACATGAGTTCTTTATGACTAATGTGAGTCTATGGATTATACGCACTTTTGCCTTTCCATCATTGCTAGCCTCTTCGGCATCGTGCATTTCCCTTTCTCACCTCGAGAGTTGGTGCAAACTTCGCCGGTGCATCCAAACCCCGTGATACGATACGCTCTATCACACATAAACCTCATTATATCTTCCTAAAAACAGCCACCATACCTACCTATCATGGCATTTCCATAGCCATTCCGAGATATATTGCCATGCAACTTCCATCATCATCATATTCATGACTTGAGCATTCATTGTTATATTGCTTTGCATGATCGTAAGATAGCTAGCATGATGTTTTCATGGCTTGTCCGTTTTTTGATGTCATTGCTATGCTAGATCATTGCACATCCTGGTACACCGCCGGAAGCATTCATATAGAGTCATATCTTTGTTCCAGTATCGAGTTGTAATATCGAGTTGTAAGTAAATAAAAGTGTAATGATCATCATTATAGAGCATTGCCCCATGAAAAAAAAAGAAAAAAAAAGAAAAAAAGGAAAGGCCAAAGAAGCCTAAATAAAAAAAAGGGGGCCAAAGAAGCCCACCTAAAAGAAAGAGAAAATAAATAAAAAGGGGCAATGTTACTATCTCTTTTTCCACACTTGTGCTTCAAAGTAGCACCATGTTCTTCATGTAGTGAGTCTCATATCTTGTGCTTCAAAGTAGCACCATGTTCTTCATATAGATTGTCTCCTATGTTGTCACTTTCATATACTAGTGGGAATTTTCATTATAGAACTTGGCTTGTATATTCCAACGATGGGCTTCCTCAAATGCCCTAGGTCTTCATGAGCAAGCAAGTTGGATGCACACCCACTTAGTTTCTTTTGTTGAGCTTTCATACACTTATAGCTCTTAGTGCATCCATTGCATGGCAATCCCTACTCCTTGCATTAACATCAATTGATGGGCATCTCCATAGCGCGTTGATTAGTCGCGTCGATGTGAGACTTTCTCTTTTTTTGTCTTCTCCACATAACCTCCATGATTATATTCTATTCCACCTATAGTTCTATATCCATGGCTTGCGCTCATGTATTGCGTGAGGGTTGAAAAAGCTGAAGTGCGTTAAAAAGTATGAACCAATTGCTCGGCTTGTCATCGGGGTTGTGCATGATGGGGGCATTTTGTGTGACGAAAATGAAGCATGGCCAAACTGTATTATTTTGTAGGGATAAGCTTGCTTTGGCCTTGTTGTTTTGAAAAGACATGATTGCTTTACTAGTACGCTCGAAGTATTATTGTTTTTATGTCAAATGATAGACTATTGCTTTGAATCACTCGTGTCTTAATATTCATGCCATGATTAGACATATGATCAAGATTATGCTAGGTAGCATTCCACATCAAAAATTATTCTTTTTTATCATTTACCTACTCGAGGACGAGCAGGAATTAAGCTTGGGGATGCTGCTACGTCTCCGTCGTATCTATAATTTTTGGTTGTTCCATGCCAATATTATTCACTTTCATATACTTTTTGGCAACTTTTTATATTATTTTTGGGACTAACTTATTGATCCAGTGCCCAGTGCCAGTTCCTATTTGTTGCATGTTTTATGTTTCGCGAAATACCCATATCAAACAGAGTTCAAACGGGATAAAAACGGACGGAGCTTATTTTTGGAAAATATGGAAAATTCCGGAAGAAAAATCCACGCGAGACAGTGCCCGAGGTGGTCACGAGGTAGGGGCCCATGCCCGTACCAGGAGGGCGCGCCCCCTACCCTCATGAGCCCACTATAAGGTGGTTGACGCTCTTCTTTTGCCGCAAGAAAGCTAATATTCGGAAAAAAAACACGGTGAAGGTTTCAGGCCAATCGGAGTTACGGATCTCCATATATACACGAAACGGTGAAACAAAGCCAGAACAAAACACAGAAACAGAGAGATAGATCCAATCTCGGAGGGGCTCTCGCCCCTCCCACGCCATGGGAGCCAAGGACCAGCGGAGAAACCCTCCTCCCATCTAGGGGGGAGGTCAAGGAAGAAGAAGAAGAAGGGGGCTCTCTCCCCCTTGCTTCCGGTGGCGCCGGAACACCGCCGGGGGCCATCATCATCACCGGATCTTCACCAACACCACCGTCATCTTCACCAACATCTCCATCACCTTCCCCCATCTATAACAAGCGCTCCACTCTCCCGCAACCCGCTATACCCTCTACTTGAACATGGTGCTTTATGCTTCATATTATTATCCAATGATGTGTTGCCATCCTATGATGCCTGAGTAGATTTTCGTTGTCCTATTGGTGATTGGTGAATTGCTATGATTGGTTTGAGTTGCATGTTTTATTATTGGTGATGTCCTATTGTGCCCTCCGTTTCGTGCAAGCGTGAGGGATTCCCGCTGTAGGGTTTGCAATATGTTTATGATTTGCTTATGGTGGGTGGCGTGAGTGACAGAAGCACAGACCCGAGTAAGTAGGTTGTTTACGTATGGGATAAAAGGGGACTTGATGTTTAATGCTATGGTTGGGTTTTACCTTAATGAATCTTTAGTAGTTGCGGATGCTTGCTAGAGTTCCAATCATAAGTGCATATGATCCAAGTAGAGAAAGTATGTTAGCTTATGCCTCTCCCTCAAATAGAATTGTGATAGCGATTACCGGTCTAGTAACATAGTCAATTGCTTAGGGACAATTCCACAACTCCTACCACCACTTTGCCACACTCGTTATATTTAATTTATTGCTTCTTTTTCTAAACAGCCCCTAGTTTTTATTTACGCGTTCTTTATTTTCTCGCAAACCTATCCTATCACACCTACAAAGTCCTTCTAGTTTCATACTTGTTTTAGGTAAAGTGAACGTCAAGCGTGCATAGAGTCGTATCAGTGGCTGATAGGACTTGAGAGAATATTTGTTCTACCTTTAGCTCCTTGTTGGGTTCGACACTCTTGCTTATTGAAAGAGGCTACAACTATCCCGTATACTTGCGGGTCATCAGAGCCCGTGCAACAACCACACAAGTTGCAAATACATATAACACATTTACTAGTAAAAAATTCTAAAGGACAAATGCCAGTATGCCACACAAGTTCATCTTCAATTCATGTGATAAATTTGTTCACGACTAGTCTACATATATTCACAGCGCTACCGTTCACAATTTACCATACTCCACTTACACGTTATAGATGGGCTACATGTCCTCCTCTAGTTTCCAGTCCCAGGTGTTCTTCATGGATGGCACGATCCATAGTAGTGAGCAACGGGAATCATTGTCGCAGCTTTCTAGTCCGGTTCCACACGATGGAGACTCATCCAAGCTGAAGTGGCATAAATCAGGGATAGCGTGTCCCAGCATGTCATTCATCCAGTGGTGCACACTGAATAGACAACCATGCTTCATGAACGCCAGGCCTTCAGCGTCGTGCACGGAAGGTGGCATCCGCTTCACAATGGGGTAGTTGTCCCCAATGAAAAGCGAGTACTCTCCAAGAGTGTTCCTCGGCACCCACGTAGCATCACGGGGGTCGAACTCGGCGCCGTTCATCTGGTACACGCGGCATCTCAGATCTGGACACGTGGTGACGTACATAGTCAAGGTCCATGCATAATAATGTTGTGCTCAAATATGGCGGTCAGTAATACTATGCAACAAATAGTACTACTCCGCTATAGAGGAAGTAAAATAACCGGCTTATTATATATAGCCACTCTTGGCTACATGGATGAGAGAGTAAGACATGGAAAAACAAAAATGGTGGGAGCTAGTGGGTTCAAGTCTTCAAGGGCCTAGCTAGCTATACGCGTCCTCCAAGGTTCCTACTAGTACTAGTACGTTGTATAACAATTAAAGAGAAGGCGAGAGGGTTAAAAATATAATACTAAATGGAATACCTGGGTAGATGGTGACAGTCCGATCGTGGTAGATTGTGTGACCATGTTGCACATCAGTGGTACCATGGGTAACGACTGCTCAGATAGTTGATCCCAATATGCCAAAGTCATCTACAAGGTTCCAGGTTAGAACGAATCGTGAATGCAAACGCACATCCAGGATCGGCAATCTTATTTTGATCGGGGGATGACTGGTCCCTGCAAAATAATGGAGTACCATTAGGGATGCAAATGATGGTTTGTGCATTCTGTTTGTAATCTCACGTACCGTAGGATGGCAACCAGATGAAACAATTCCCCTGGCTTGTCACTGCGAAGATGCGGCCTAGATGGCGCACGGTGTCTTCGAACATGTAGGGGTACAAATCTATCGCCGCCAACATCCGCTAGCCTCTGCCTTTTTGCCTCTTGCATTGATGGTAATCCTTATGTCAAACACCGCGATGAGATAGTAATCGTCGTAGCCGCGTTGCTTTGTCAGCGGGTCCGCAATTGCTATCTTCTTCAATCTCATGTAGGCATCATCATACGTATTCAAGCCCAGCAGGTCTGGAAGGCCGATCCCAATGGTGGAGAAGGGGTCTACGGGAACGGTCGCACTACTGTGGCTGTTGTGCAAAATGATGATGGTATCCGGCCAGAGGTATGCAAGCCAATCTTTGTTGGCACCGACCCAGACCTATATGTAAGACGATGGGCAGCGGAGAAATTATGGGATGGAAATGGAATAACTAAGTACTACATGATCAAACTCCATGACTGACCTGCTCATCGGACAAAATCCGACTACCTCTCAACATTGGCAACTCTAGCGGAGTCAACGTGCAACCATGGCCAGGGAGCGGTGGACTGTTCGAAGGATTGTCCCATAGAAGATCCTTCTCCTCGAGGACGCATGGAATACCAACAAGCATGGCCTTTTCCTAAGCATGTTTAAGCACCGTCTTGAAAAAGTTGGTGCGGGAATCACCAAGTCTTGCAGTGGTGAGGACATCGGCGCGGCATGCATTTCTCCGAGAGGATCTTCGTCCAAGGTCTCCCAGCCCCGATGAGGAGGAGAACTGCCTGGCAAATCCATGGGAGCAGCAACGAACTGCCTTCTTTTCGGGGGGGGAGGAACTGGCGAGGAGGAGATAAGAGCATAGTAACCGCAGGGCCTCGTCCCTTCCAACTGTAGCTCCTCAATCGTTCCTTAGCGAAGGGGTGAAGCTATTATTTAATGCGTACTCGTACTATAGCAATACTAGTACTACTTTCTCAACTAGTAGTGCAATGTACTGTACTTATAGTATAGTGCACCAGTTTTGAACTCTTGAATCTCAGAGCCAAGGAGCTACAGTTGGAAGTGGAGGATACTACTGTTCTCTAGAACCATCGTTGTACTATTAATGCAGGGAAAGTACACCCGTGTAGTGGGTATTCTCGGTGCTCTATTCAAGCGCGTAGCTGGCCTACTCAGCTGCTCCTCTCACGCACACACTAGCAGCCTGTTTATCAGCGACAGTTACTGCGGGGGCAGAACATTTGAGTTATTTGATACAGCGAGACTAGGCTATTCGCTTCCATTTGTGGAGGTGTAATGGATCTCGTCAAACTTTTTAGTAGTTCCTTCTTTATGAATGAGATGAGGCAAAGCTTTTGCCTCCGTTTAAAAAAAATTACGTCAAGAGGAATTTCTTTTGTAGAGCCGATAATGGAGTGAAGTTCATGCGTGCAATGCCACAAGCTACAGAATAGTAGAGTACTAGTAACACTTTACGTACAAAGCCATATTGCACAGTTCCCAATGCCCCGCCAGGCTTTTCCGGCTCCTCGGGCTTAATCAGGAGGCGCTAGTTTAAATATGCTACTAGCTGATGAGGAAGCTGCAAGCGAGGTGCAGCTAGGGCGAGCACGCGAGCCACGAGATGATGGGAAGGAAAACCCGTACACATGGCTAGGCTATCCAGTGCACCCAGATTGTGGTGCCGCACGTCCATTCGACTTCAAAACTCAAACTACCCGTGTACAATATTGGCTCGCAGCGAAGTTACTACTAAAAAAAGGCCGCCGTGCGTTCGGCCGGGATTGAACCCACAAAACGAGGTATACACTCCCGCGACCACTAGTAGTACTCGTTGGAGTACAATGCAACCTAGAATCGCCTTTTGTCGCTAGTAGTACATTGTTCCTTACAAGAAACCACTAATCATGCCAACAAACCACTAATAATGCCAAGAAACCACTAATAATGCCAAGAAACTACTACCACTTGCATGCGTGGAAGACTTAAGATAAGACTACCTTATCAACCATTGTACATGTCCTTACCAACCAGCCCTACCACGAAACGACTACTCTACAAAGTGTTGTTATAGGCACGTTTCAACCCATGTCGCCCATTAAGTCAACGCCTTCTATTCGACCGGGAAGTTACGTGTTATGACTTATGGGACCTACATGTCAGTCTGCACAAAAATCCCCGAGTGACCTCCTACCTCCGTCCCATCCACCTAGTCATCCTTGGCCATGGGACGCAGCTACCGCCACCGGCAGAAGGCGAGGCCAAAACCGTCGGCGGTACGGAGCCCATCTTGCGGCAGCCCGGATACCAGCTCCGTCCGGCACTCGCGGCCGCTAGCTAGCCAAGATAGCTCCGTCTAGCTGCTTGTCTACAAGGTTTGCTAGCTAGATTGTCACGGTGGCGCGGCGGCTTTCTCGCGCGCGCCGCGCTAAGGCCAGCCATCTCGCTCGAGCAAAGGCCAGCGCAGCGACTTGCTCGCTCGTGAGTCATGCTCGGGCCAACCTGCCAAGCCGTGTGGAGGCCAGCGTGGCATCCAGCCCGTCCGCGGAGCGGCGGCCAACTCACTCACCACCGGCGCCACCGACGAAGACGCATTAGTACTGTTTGAAGTAATGTTCAGGAAAAATAATGATTCCAGGGGGAATAACAGGATAGAAGGTCAGATGTGGGTCCCTCGTGTCAATGGTCAAACAAAATGTGTTGGTTCAAGCTACCTCGTCAGCACGGACGTGTGGGCCAACCCTGTCATAAATGGGTTTAAACGAGCCTAATCGGCACTAGCTAGTAGTTTTTGACGTGGATTAAGAAATTTCGGGTATGTTTTTGCTATTTTTTGTACAATAGTTTCTTCCTAGGGCTGGTTGAAAGTGGTAGTTTTTTGTTAAATACTCTACATATTGTAAGTAGGAGTGAAAGTTAAGCTTTGGAAGCGAATAATCAAGGCTAGTTACATAGTGCATATGTGTACGTGATTGAAAGTTAATATCAACCATGAGTGACTAATATCTTGATGGAAAACTCGAAACTATGGAAATACTAGGAAATGTTTTTTGCATGGTTGGAAATGCTAGCAATGTTCATGTGCGTTGCAACGGATCATAATTAGAATAATACTTATTCACAAACTTGATACAAAACACTCTAATTTTGATACACATATATCACTAGAGATATATTATGTTTCAATCAAAATATATTCCTTGGGCTATTTTGGTGAGGTGAGGGAGGGATGTGGTTGGTTTTAAGATACTAATTATGGGTTTTTCTGCAAATTGGTAGAGAAGTGGGATGTTGGTGAGAAAAGGAAACAAGTTACCTCATAGTCGTTAGATGTAGATCTAATGGTCAGAAATGACGGATGGCAGACACACCATGATCACCAACTTAGTCTTCTGTAGGAGTACTAACAAGATGTCTGTGCATTGCACGGAACATCAAGATGCATTTTTTTATAAAACACTTGTTGTGATTGACCCATGCGGGTGTAATCCCATGTGTAAAAACTAATGATATCTTGAGAAATAGGAGATAAGGTGAAGAGGAGTGGGGCATGGTGGTGATTGGTGGTCAGACTGAGTGGAGGCATGTAGATGGACGACGTTGGCAGCGGTCACCAGGCCAGTTTGTTCCAGAGGTTTCCTTTTTTAATTGCTCGACAATAAGGTTGTTGGAGATAAGGATGAACGAGGAAGGCCCTGTCTGCAAATGTGGAGAGAGGTGCGGGTATCTTTCAGTTTAATTTCCATCCGTCAAATATAGATCGGACGGTCTATATTGCAAGATGGCACGCGTACCATCATCACCAACTCGATTTTTTATAAGAGAAGAAATATAAGTATGGAGATACAAATGTATTATCGATACTTGTTTCCGTAAACTAGGATCTACATTCTGTTCAACGCCTCAGCATGTGGGGCCTTAGCACAATGACTTCTCGACTGTGTAAAACAAAGGTTTTCCCGTCGCCGATAAGGAGGGGGTAACGGTGGCATGCTTTCGGCTTGCTCTAGTCCTAGTAGTCATACTAGGTGGTCTAAGCACGTGTAGATTTATTATTTTTCATGTCTCGTGTTCGCCATACTGCCACGACTGTTGATGAATAGACGGTAAGTTATTCATGGGCATACCCTTGTTGAGCATGTTTGCGAGACAGAGAGACAAAGTGTGTGTGTGTGATATGTCTAGAGACTGAGGCAATGATAAGAGATTCTTTGTGTCTATGTGTGTGGAGTATATAGAGAGACATGTACATGGGGCTTTGTGTTGTGTAACATGGAGACACATATACATAATCAGAGAGTGAGTGTGTGAGATACACATGCGGACATGGGGAGAGATGAGGATCCAGATAAATGGGTGTTTGTGCGTGTCTGTGTGTGTTTGTGCGCGTGTTTGTGTGTGAGAGGGAGTGGGTGTATGTGGAGTAGAGACACCACTAATGATGTAAACCTAGTATAAGGGAAGGGGGAATGGTATGACATGTGTAGTAGCAGGATAGCATGGGTGCGGGCGGGGCGAGCAGACTATTTGGAAGAGACATCGAGTGTGTGTGGGAGAGGGGTGTGTGTGTGTGTGTGTGTGTGTGTGTGTGTGAGAGAGAGAGAGAGAGAGCTAGCGACAGAGAGAGAGAGAGGAAGAGGGGGAGAGAGGGGTCATTTGTGTCCATAAATGGCGTATAGATAGGGAGACAATGTTGATGTTGTTCGAAATTGGCCTATGTACTGAGACGCAAGGGAAGCGAGTCATTGTGCGTGTGATAGGGGCTTCATGAGAGATCTAGAATAGATGGTGTAGAGAACAACGTGCGAGATTGAGAACGCTGATACATTTGGGAGCTATCGAAAGAGTCACGGCATATATGTATACATGGAAGGAGCTGGGGCAGGTCCGCATGTGGGAGAGATAGAAAGAGGAGAGTGGTGCACAAGGAGACAAAGTGTGCTTGTTTGCAGTGGGGGTGGTGTGTGAGGTGAGTGTGCGAGAACCACATAACTAGGGAGATAGACGTTTGGGGGCGATGTTTTGTGTGTATGGGAAAGATACACTCTACATAGTGCGTGTGCTTGGGAAAGAGAGATGCCGGGAGACCTAGAGAGTGGGGGAAGAGATGTGTGCATGCCCAAGAGACAAAGTGATAGAGACCTATATTGGGGTCTGGACTTTAGAAGAGAGAGGGGTGTTAATGTGCTTGTGTGTTCGTGTCTGGGGGAGAGAACGACTTGTGTGTGGGGGCGACGGTGGGGGGTGGCTTCAGATAAAGATTGAGGTGTCTATATTTGAGGGACTTTAGCGTAATTGAGATATATATGGTCAATAGTGTGTGCACTCATGGTTGATCAATTTGTTTCACAGTTTGGACTATGAGATAATGGTACTTTTGAACATGCGCGATATGCCTTGATGTACCAGAATTACAAACCTAAGATTGGAATTTTGGAATTCGACTCCAACATTAGCTTTTGTAATTCATTTAACGGAGGTACATTTTTTAAGCCGGGATATCATGATTTCAAATTCATATATCAAACCTAGAGATATACACATACGGGCATGTTCAAACTTTATAATCATCCACTTTATTCATACACATACACAGTTTTGCTTTTGTCATCATATTTAGGATAAACACATTTGGAATTTCATTTGAATTGGACCGTATGATGATATTTGCGTGTACTAGCTCAATGAACCATATTTGAATTGAATGGGCAATCTAAGTTTCGAGTTGGAGACATTGATTTTCAAAACATGCACTTTTTTTTGCGTGCAAAACAAACGAATTCTCGGCCATGATATCATAGTCGGCCGTACAAGAGCAGAATATAATTTCAAGCACCAAAAGCTTTCAAACTTCCCGCTCACATCGAAATATCTCGCGCCCAAAAGTTTAGCCCTGAGATATTCCTGTTTTACCCCTACCACATGAACGGAAAAGTGCTGCTTTGGAAACTACATTGTTTTCCCCTCTTTGCCCCCAACATTCTTCCCCAGAGCCCCTCCCCTTCCCCTTCCCGACCCCCCCCAACCACGGCAAGCCGCTGAATCTAGTCCTCCGCCACAGTGGTGGACCTCACACCCCGCCGGATCTACCTTCCGCACCTTGGAACCCCCAACTGCCAACTCACCACTTCACCGGAGCCGCTTCAGCGACTGGCTTTTCCACCGCTCCAGATCTCCATGACCGCCATCATGGTCCACCACACCGGATCTGCTTAACCAGCGCCCTCGTCCACCACAGTGTAGGCCCTTCACTGACTCCCTCGTCCGCCCCATCGCTGGCCCTTCATACAAGCCCTCGTCCGCCGCAACAAATCCGCCTCACCGAAAGCATCGTACACCGCGCCCGCCGAAGCCTTCATCCACTGCACCAGACCTGCTCCACGGGCGCCATATTCAACTCCACCGGCCCTGCTTTATCGACGTCGTAGCCTCATCAGGTTATTTTGATTTGTACTCCTTTGGTTTTTCTCTTCTTTATCGTGCAACTGTTCACTTACCACAGATGAGCTTTCTTGTATGTCGACAGGCGCCGCAACCGAAGCACCGGAGCCACTTCAGCAACGGCGACAGCCGGCCCAAACTCAACCGCAACACGAGCACCATCTATGATCCTTAGATATCAAGTATGACAACGATACCCATACGCCACCGAGAATCAGATACTATTATCCAACGGTCGGCGCCTACGTTCACTTTCTTAGCATAAGCACCGCACCTTTGAATTTCTTCAGGGCATCATTCAATTTTCCATGAGACACGTTATTCTGCTTGCACCTGTATGGTCATACTTCTGGCAGTGAATATGTTACATGTGCTAAATTACATACTAGTGCACATATAGTTAATATGCTTTAGTTTTGTCCTAAGTATTACTGTACTTCCTAGATATCATCACCTACTATTTTACTTCTTGCACGCTATATTTATGATAGTGGTGTTGTTCTAATGCCACCTGTTGGTTCCATCAGACTGCTTCATGTTCTCTATGCTTAATTACACATCAGCAAACTAGTATGTGGTTCCGCTGCTTTTTGTTTGTTTTACCCTACATTTTCTGATGCTAGCTATTACATCACTGCTCCGAGCCTCTGTTCATTACTTTTTTTATGTGTTCTTGATATTCCCAAGTTGCATGACTAATTTGATGCTTCTATTAATTATGGAGCTGCCAACCCCATCAAGCAAAATATTTGTTCTTTTGGGGCTGATACCCCGAACAAGCATAAAAATAGAGGGAAGCAGATATATTGTCATGTATGCACACACCCTTCTTTCATTAGTTTAGATGAACCATTGATGATCAATTCGAACCAGTGCATGCAATTAAAGTTAATTTTACCTAAATAGAGGGTGCAGAATAAACTACAACAACTAGATTTGCAACCACGGGATCCTGACGATATCTTCAAAGAACATTGCACCAGCAGCGAGGCTTCACGACAACATATGGTAAGCGAGTGTGTTTTAGTACATGTGAAATGTAATGTGAGTGGGCTGCTTTCTTGGCTTGTGCCCTCAACCTGTAGTCCTACAGAATTACAAATAGTTTAGTTGTCTGCTTTGCTGTATTGCTTAATTCGAATGCTTGTTTGTTACTTGTTATGCTATACCTGAGTTGGCCAATATGCCAGTAGTGCCTGTTGTACTATCATAAAGAAATGCATGCCTAGTTCATTTGAGTCCTTAACTTTTCCTCTGAACTTCATCACAAGACTGTCTTTGTAGTTTATATGAGGCCACACTGTTAAGTGCTTTCTCAGATTATTTCAACTGCTTAGATGCCTTGGCAACTTAAATATAGCAGTGGTACACTCCCTTTCAACTAGGGATGTCAACTGGGTCCCATTTAATCCCGATTAAAGTCAACTAGTGGTATGATAGTTCAAAAGAGTTTTTGTTTTTTGAGGAAAATGAACTAGGGAGCTAGCAAAAACTAACTACATGGGACTGGTGGATGTCGTTTATTTGCCAAACATCCCTAGTTTCATCTTACCATTTTAATTTCTTTTCGGCTGATGCTGCTTCGAACCATTTAAATATAGCTTGCCATGCTCGGCAATAATTCATATGTCGTTTACCATGTAAGATTACTGCCTGGATCATGCGATAACTATCTCTTACTTATGTCCAGCGAAAAACTTTCAGGATGTCGTTCCCACTAGGACACAATGTAAACCCCAGAATCTATTTGTGGAAGCAGTGCGCCATCCATGTTACCAGATGGTAGCAGTTCAGTGGCAACACCGTCGGAGAGCAATCTGAGCATAGGTATTATAGTTCTTGAGGCTCTACTAGAGGCAGAAAGAGATGGTGTGGCTGCCATGAATGAGGTAATCTTGATCTTGAGGCTGGAAATTATGCCATTAGCGGCACGCATTATGCAAGCAACCCAAGAATTGGAGGAAGTAAGAATGTTGCATTTGAAGACGAGGAGGTCCTGTTGTTTCTGCTATCTGAAGCCCAGGGTAATCCAGGTTCTTCTTTGGATACCAGTTGAAATTGTCATTAGATTATTGTACTTGCATGTTGTGTCATGTCTCTGAATGGATTATGTTGTAAGACCCCCTATGTTGTCCATGTGTTGTAATGATCCGAATTTTTTTAGGCAAGGTAATACTCAGTACTTGTATGATTGACATAAGGTGAACTATTTTTCGTGTGAGCATATTGTATTGGATGAAATAACTGTTTGACTCAAAGTGTATCCAACCTACTAAATTCGAAGATCACGGCATTTCTAAATCATAATCATATATAAAGGTGGAATAAATCTTTGTTGTGGTTTTGAAGAAATAAATAACAAAACGTAGAATTATCTATGGATATTCGTAATCAAATAAAAATTGGATTTGAATTTAGTTACCAGGGCCCAGCGCAAACGTGAATGCTAATTCTCCCAAGTTTTGAACGAAGCGGCTAAACACCCACTATAATTTGTGTGCTGCCCGAAGAAAGTGTTTGCGAGATGGAAATTATTGTCTACCCCTGACACTTGACATCCTTATCGACCAGATTTACACTGCTGTCGATAGGGGTAGACTAGTAACTTCAATCAGACATGACACGACGGCCTCTGAGCCCATTCAGACACGGTGGGCGCCAAACGTGGGCGGCAAAACACATTTGATTCAAGCTCGTCCAAAAGACATGTGTCTCTCCCTCCATTTCCCCATTCATACATGGTGGGCGGAAAAACAAACTCTCCTCGTCCAAAATCGATGTAGGCTAATATTTTAAATAGGGGTAGATGTGTAACTTCCCTCAGACGTGACACAACCGTCCTACCTGTCAGCCCCGTTCATACATCGTGGGCGCCAACCGTGGGTAGCAAAACACCCTCTCCTCGCCCAAAATCATTACCGGCAAATATTTGGGAGATGCGAGATTACCGTCCTATCCCCAACCGACGTGATGTCCGAAATTTTAAATGGGGGATAAGTTCATAACTTTCCCACATTTCAGACAAGCGTGTCCCAAAGTTTGAGATCCACCCTCCCCCTCTATTTCCCCATTCATACACCGTTGGCGCCACGACAACCTCCCCACTGCGGCCAGCCTCCTCCGTTCGCCACCCCATCCTCCACCTTGCCGGAGCCGCTACCTGTACCCCATCGTCCACTGCAAGAGATGGACGTCTCTCATCCACGGCGCTGGACCAGGATCCTTTCATCGTGTCCTCTCGCTTCATCGGCGCCATCGTCCACCTTGCTGTTTCCGCTTCTATGACCGCCTCGTCCACGACAACATGATTTATCCCACGACCCAGCCATCTGCCGTCTAAAGTCTTCTTCCCCACCGCCGACAGCCATTGCATTTGCAGCACCCTCAATGTATCAGCAGAGGCCTACACGGCAACGCAAGAGAGGTGGTACTCTTCCATATGTGCTTAAGTTATTGATCTCACCCGGAAAATAGATCGTAAATTGTTTACTGTACTTTTCTTGTCCATACAAAATCGTAGTGGCTAGTTGAAAGCAAACATTGGTTGCGAAGTAGCTTTGTCTGGTTTGCACCTTCAGATCCACCATGGCACGGTGACTATACTCGTAAAGCTTATGGTTTCCCCCCTTTATATTCACTACCATCATCGTAGGTCCTTCGTGTCGTGCTAACACTGCTCCTCAAGACCTCAACCCAAAGCTTACGTGTTGAAATACGAATCTGATATGATGCTCATATCACTAAAACAAAGAACGTTTAATTGGACACCTAATGTTCCTATATTCGTTTCGAAAAGCATTTGCGCCACCCACTGGTCCAGCTAGTTCCACTTTCCTGATTTTACTCTTGATGCTTAGGGTTTTCCCCTTTTATCTACTCTACTATGATCTACGTAGGTGCTTTCTGTCGCACTAGCATTACTCCACCCTTCAAGCTAAACAACACAACACTCAACATTCCAAAGCTTAGTTGTTCAAATATGATTGTGATATGATGTTGATATTAGTTAACATACATTTAATTGGTTAGCTAGAGGTCCCACTTGAGTTTCCAAATGCATGTCGCGACATATAGAGAGACAGCAGAATTGCATTTCTTTGTCACTTGTTGACTGTACTTTCTTGTCCATACCAAATCTTAGCTGTTATTTCAAAGCAAACATCGGTTGCTAACTACCATTTGCGCGGTTTCCAGCTTCACATCTGCCATCCCACTGCCATGGTCAATACTATACTCATCATGCTTACGGTTTCCCCATTTTATGATGACCATGATCAGCCTACGTGGTTTGTGTCATAATAGCACTGCTCCACCCATCGAGCTAAACAAGCTTAGTTATACAAATTCAAATCAGATATTATGCTAATATTAGTAAAACTGAGAGATGTTTAATTGGTCAGCTAAATGTTCCTACTTTAGTTTCAATGCATGTGAGCCACATATGGAGAGACCAGAAGGAATAGTATTTCTTTGTGTGCTCTGGTTCATCATGGGTGGCAAACCGACATTGTATTGAAAGACTTGTAATATCTTCAATCTACTTGCTCTTCTGGTCTTCTTTAAGATGATCATCTTCTCTTGCGGTCGATGATGACCCACAAGTATAGGGGGTCTATCTTAGTACTTTCGATAAGTAAGAGTGTCGAACCCAGCGAGGAGCAAAAGGAAATGACAAGCGGTTTTCAGTAAGGTATTCTCTGCAAGCACTGAAATTGTAGGTAACAGATAGTTTTCTGATAAGATAATTTGTAATGGGTAACACGCAATGAAAGTAAATAAAGTGCAGCAAGGTGGCCCAATCCTTTTTGTAGCAAAGGACAAGCCTGGACAATTTCTTATAATGAGAAAAGAGCTCCCGAGGACACATGGGAATTATCGTCAAGCTAGTTTTCATCATGCTCATATGATTCGCGTTTGGTACTTTGATTAACCCCTATTGCAAGCATCCGTAACTACAAAAGAAGTATTAAGGTAAACCTAACCACAACATTAGACATATGGATCCAAATCAGCCCCTTACGAAGCAACGCATAAAATAGGGTTTAAGCTTCTGTCACTCTAGCAACCCATCATCTACTTATTACTTCCCAATGCCTTCCTCTAGGCCCAAATAATGGTGAAGTGTCATGTAGTCAACATTCACATAACACCACTAGAGGAGAGACAACATACATCTCATCAAAATATCAAACGAATACCAAATTCACATGACTACTAATAGCAAGACTTCACCCATGTCCTCAGGAACAAACGTAACTACTCACAAAGCATATTCATGTTCATGATCAGAGGAGTATTAATATGCATTAAGGATCTGAACATATGATCTTCCACCAAGTAAACCAATTAGCATCAACTACAAGGAGTAATCAACACTACTAGCAACCCACATGTGCCAATTTGTGGTTTGGATACAAGATTGGATACAAGAGATGAACTAGGGTTTTGAGAGGAGATGGTGCAGATGAAGATGTTGAGGGAGATTGACCCCCTCTCGATGAGAGGATCGTTGGTGATGATGATGGTGATGATTTCCCCCTCCCGGAGGGAAGTTTCCCCGGCAGAACAGCTCCGCCGGAGCCCTAGATTGGTTCCACCAAGGTTCCGCCTCGTGGCGGCCGAGTTTCGTCCCGTAAGCTTGCTTATGATTTTTTTTCCAGGATAAAAGCCTTCATATAGCAGAAGATGGGCACCAGAGGGCCAACAGGGGGCCCAGGAGACAGGGGCGCACCTAGTAGGGGTGGGTGCGCCCCCCACCCTCCTGGCCAGGGTGTGGGCCCCCTCTGGTGTTTTCTTCGCTCAATAATTCTTATTAATTCCAAAAATAACTTCCGTGGAGTTTCAGGATTTTTGGAGCTGTGCTGAATAGGTTTCTAATATTTGCTCCTTTTCCAGCCAGAATTCCAGCTGCCGGCATTCCCCCTCTTCATGGTAAACCTTGTAAAATAAGAGAGAATAGCCATAAGTATTGAGACATAATGTGTAATAACATTCCATAATGCAATAAATATTGATATAAAAGCATGATGCAAAATGGACGTATCAACTCCCCCAAGCTTAGACCTCGCTTGTCAAGCGGAAGCCGAAATCGAAAAATATGTCCACATGTTTAGAGATAGAGGTGTCGATAAAAATAAAATACGGACATGAGGGCATCATGATCATTCTTATAACAACAACATATATAGATTTTGTCATATGGTTTCTTATGCTCAAGTAACGATCAATTCACAATGTCAAGTATGGTTCAAAAACTTCATTGAGAACTAACAAACTATGATCTCAGTCATTAAAGCAATTGCAATTTATCATAACATCAGAAAGAGTCAACAATAGAGCCTTTCAGCAAGTCCACATACTCAACTATCATATAGTCTTCTACAATTGCTAACACTCACGTAATACTTGTGGTTATGGAGTTTTAATCGGACACTGAGAAAGATAGGGGCTTATTGTGTTGCCTCCCAACGTATTCACCTTTGGGTGATGTCAACAATAATAGTTCATGCTAACTTACATCCAATTGGATATATATATCAGGATCTTACCAACACGAGGTGCTTGCCAAAGGAGAAAATGAAAAAGAGAAAGGTGAGGATCACTTTCACTCTTGCAAAAAGTAAAAGACATAAAGTAAAAGATAGGCCCTTCGCAGAGGGAATCAGAGGTTGTCATATGCTTTTAGGGTTGGATGCACAAAATCTTAATGCAAAAGAACGTCACTTTATATTGCCACTTGTGATATGAACCTTTATTATGCAGTCCGTCGCTTTTATTACTTCCATATCACACGATCATTTAAAGCTTATTTTCTTCGCACTAATAAGTCATACATATTTAGAGAGCAATTTGTATTGCTTGCAACATGACAACTTACTTGAAGGATCTTACTCAATCCATAGGTAGGTATGGTGGACTCTCATGGCAAAACTGGGTTTAAGGATATTTGGAAGCACAAGTAGTATCTCTACTTGGTGCAAGGAATTTTTGGCCAGCATGAGGGGGAAAGGCAAGCTCAACATGTCTGAGAGATCCATGACAATATACTTTAACTGAGATGTGATAAAACATAAACCATTACATTGTCTTCCTTGTCCAACATCAACTCTTTAGCATGTCATACTTAATGAGTGCTCACAATCATAAAAGATGTCCAAGATAGTATATTTATATATGAAAACCTCTCTTTCCTTATTACTTCCTATTAATTGCAACGATGACCAAAACTATGTTTGTCAACTCTCAACAACTTTTATGCCTCATACTTTTTACATGTGAAGTCATTACTATCCATAAGATCAATATGAACTCTTTTATTTCTTTTTGTTCTTCTACTTTCTCAAGATCATAGCAAGATAGCAAAGTCCTTGACTCAACACTAATCTTTATTATAGATAGCTCACGGACTCGATTACATAGAAGGGATCACAAAGCAAAACTCAAAACTAATTCATACCAAAATTTCAATCTACTAGATCAAGGTATTACTAAAAGGATCGAACTAAGTAAAACGGTAAAGATAGGAGTGTGCTGGTGATACGATACCGGGGCACCTCCCCCAAGCTTGGCAGTTGCCAAGGGAGTGCCCATACCCATGTGATTATGTCCTCGGAGGTGGTGAAGTAGGAGTTGTTGATGATGTAGGCTTGTTGTCCATCTTCCAAGGCATAGGCTCACCCTCATAGAAGGATGATCGAGTCTCCGGGATCCTCAAATCTGCAGCCAAACTCATCCTCTTGAATCTATATTCATACTCACAGTTTTGGTTTTGAAGGTCATAGATTTGGGCTTGGAGGTGCTCGATTTTCTCTTGAAGCTTAAAGATGGTCTCCCCAATGATCTTGGCATCCAGCTTGTGGTTGTTGGTGAACTCTGTGATCATCATCTGGTTGGCATTGAGTCCATGCTCCACCATCCCTTGGCTCTTGAAAACTTGTTGCTCCATGGTTTCAAGCTTTGTCTCCATGCTTCCGGTATGCCTTGGTGCCTCCACATCGCGGATGTGCAGCACCCCCTCACGCATCTCAATGGTTTGAGGGTGTTGCAGCACCTCCGCGAGATAGGGGTTGATAACCCTCTTGAAAAACTTGTCCTTGGGAGCGCTTGGAGACATCATGGTGCTCTAGATCTGTCAGAAAAAATAGCTCGAAACGAAAACAGAGGATATTTGCGTGATACGGTGGTCAAGGCCTTGGGAGATTATATAATGAATATTTACCGACTAAAATACGTAACGTGCAAGAAAACGGAGTCCAGGAGGCACACGAGGTGGCCACGGGATAGGGGGCGCGCCCTCCACCCTCGTGGAGGACTCGTGTCCTTCCCGGATTACTTCTTGCTTTCCAAAATTATTAAATATTCCAAAACGGAGAAAAATTGCCATTAGAACTGTTTTGGAGTCGGTTTACTTACCGTACCACATACCTATTCCTTTTCGGAGTCTGAAACATTCTGGAAAGTGTCCCTTATGTATTCCTCAGGGGTTACGGTTTCAATATTATTAGTTTCAACATTGATAGGATTACCTGAGATATAATGTTTGATTCTTTGACCGTTCACCACCCTCGGACTTGTGCCTTCGAAGTTGTTGATTTTTATGGCATCGGAACGATAGATCTCCACGATAACGTAAGGACCTTCCCATTTAGAGAGAAGTTTTCCTGCAAAAAATCTTAAACGAGAGTTGAATAGCAACACATAATCACCTACGTTAAACTCACGCTTTTGTATCCTTTGTCATGCCATCTTTTAAATTTTTCTTTGAACAGCTTGGCATTCTCATAGGCTTGAGTTCTCCATTCATCAAGTGAGCTAATGTCAAACAACCTCTTCTCACCGGCAAGTTTGAAGTCATAGTTGACCTCTTTAATAGCCCAATATGCTTTATGCTCAGGTTCAAGAGGTAAGTGACATGCTTTTCCATAAACCATCTTATATGGAGACATACCCATAGGATTTTTATACGCAATTCTATAGGCCCATAATGCATCATCAAGTTTCTTGGACCAATTCTTTCTAGATCTATTCACAGTCTTTTGCAAAATTAATTTGATCTCTCTATTGCTCAACTCTACTTGACCACTAGACTGAGGGTGATAAGGAGATGCAATTCTATGATTAACATCATACTTAGCAAGCATCTTACGGAAAGCACCATGAATAAAATGTGAACCACCACTAGTCATAAGATATCTAGGGACTCCAAACCTCGGAAAAATAACTTCTTTAAGCATCTTAATAGAGGTGTTATGATCGGCACTACTAGTTGGAATAGCTTCTACCCACTTAGTAACGTAATCAACATCAACTAAAATATGTGTATAACCATTAGAGGAAGGAAAAGGTCCCATATAATCAGAGCCCCAAACATCAAATGGTTCCATAACAAGAGAATAATTCATAGGCATTTCTTGACGTCTACTAATATTACCATTCTTTGACATTCATCACAAGACAAGACAAACTTACGAGCATCTTTGAAGAGAGTAGGCCAATAAAAACCGGATTGCAATACCTTATGTGCAGTTCTATCTCCAGTGTGGTGTCCTCCATATGATTCAGAGTGACACTTGCGTAGGATTTGTTCCTGTTCATGCTCAGGTACACAACGTCTAATAACACCATCTACTCCTTTATAAAGGTGTGGGTCATCCCAGAAGTAATGTCTTAAATCATAAAAGAACTTTTTCTTTTGCTGGTATGTGAAACTAGGTGGTATAAATTTAGCAATAATGTAATTAGCATAATCAGCATACCATGGAGCAGTACGAGAAGCATTAACGACTGCTAATTGTTCATCAGGAAAGCTATCATCAATAGGCAGTGGGTCATCAAGAACATTCTCTAACCTAGACAAGTTGTCTGCAACCGGGTTCTCAGCTCCCTTTCTATCAATAATATGCAAATCAAATTCTTGGAGCAAGAGAACCCATCTAATGAGTCTAGGCTTAGCATCTTTATTTTCCATAAGATATTTAATAGCAGCATGATCAGTGGTAATAGTTACTTTAGAATCAACAATGTAAGGTCTAAACTTATCACATGCAAATACGACTGCTAGGAACTCTTTTTCAGTAGTAGCATAATTTCTCTGGGCAGTATCAAGAGTTTTACTAGCATAGTGGATAACATTCAATTTCTTATCAACCCTTTGCCCTAGAACAACACCTACAGCATAATCACTAGCATCACACATAATTTCAAAGGGTAAATTCCAGTCAGGTGGCTGAACAATAGGTGCAGTGATCAAAGCTTTCTTAAGTATTTCAAATGCTTCTACACAATCATCATCAAAGACAAAAGGAATATATTTTTGCAATAAATTAGTCAGAGGCCTAGAGATTTTAGAACAGTCCTTAATGAACCTCCTATAAAAACTGGCATGACCAAGGAAACTTCTTATACCTTTTATGTCCTTGGGACATGGCATCTTTCAATAGCATCAACTTTAGCTTTATCAACTTCAATACCTCTCCCGGAAATCTTATGCCCCAAGACAATGCCTTCATTAACCATAAAGTGGCACTTTTCCCAACTCAAGACGAGACTAGTGTCTTCACATCTCTGCAAAACTCGATCAAGGTTGCTCAGGCAATCATCAAAAGAGGATCCATAAACGGAGAAATCATCCATGAATACCTCACAAATCTTTTCACAAAAGTCAAAGAATATAGCCATCATGCATCTTTGAAAGGTAGAAGGTGCATTACATAAACCAAAAGGCATACGTCTGTAAGCAAAAGTACCGAAAGGGCAAGTAAAAGTAGTTTTTGATTGATCCTCCGCTGACACAGGTATTTGAGAGAAACCAGAATAAGCATCTAGAAAGCAAAATTGTGTATGTTTGGATAGTCTTTCTAGCATTTGATCAATAAAAGGTAAAGGGTAATGATCTTTCTTAGTAGCTTTATTTAATTGACGGAAATCAATTACCATCCTATAACCTGTAATAATTCTTTGCGGGATCAATTCATCTTTATCATTAGGAACGATAGTAATACCTCCCTTTTAAGGAACACAATGGACAGGACTTACCCATTCACTATCAGCAACGGGATAAATTATACCTGCCTCAAGGAGTTTTAGTATCTCCTTTCTTACACTTCTTTCATCTTAGAATTTAACCATCATTGAGGATCTCTAAGTGGTTTGGCATCTTCCTCAAATTTTATTTTGTGTTGACATAGAGTGGGACTAATGCCCTTAAGATCATCCAGAGTATATCCAATAGCAGCATTGTGCTTCTTCAGAGTTTTCAATAATCTTTCTTCTTCTTGCTCTGAAAGGTTAGCACTAATAATAACAGGATATATTTCCTTTTCATCAAGATAAGCATACTTATCAGGTAATGGTTTGAGCTCAAACACGGGATCACCCTTGGGTGGAGGGGGATCCCCTAGGATTTCAACAGGCAAGTTGTGTTTCAGAATAGGACCCTGTTGAATGAATACTTCATCTATTTCTCTTCTTTCATTCATAAACATATCATTTTCATGGTCTAGCAAATATTGTTCTAACGGATCAGTAGGAGGCACGGTAATAGAAGCAAGACCAATAATCTCATCCTTACTAGGTGGTTCTTTATCACGGGGTTGTCTATGAAACTTAGCAAAATTAAACTCATGAGACATATCCCCTAAGCCAATTGTAACAACATCCTTTTTGCAATCAATCCTAGCATTAACAGTATTCAAGAAGGGTCTACCAAAAATAATGGGACAAAAGTCATCTTGTGGGGAACCAAGAACAAGGAAATCAGCAGGGTATTTAACCTTCCCACACAAGACTTCAACATCTCTAACAATCCCGACTGGCTTAATGGTGTCCCTATTGGCAAGCTTAATAGTAACATCAATATCTTCTATTTCAGCAGGTGCAATATCATGCATAATTTCTGTATATAAGTCAAAGGGTATTGCACTAGCACTAGCACCCATATCACATAAGCCATGATAACAATGATCTCCTATTTTAACAGAAATAACAGGCATGCCTACAACAGGTCTATGTATCTTAGCATCTGGTCTAGCAATATTAGCAGCCTGTTCACAGAAGTAAATAACATGCCCATCTAAATTATCACCGAAGAGATCTTTAACCATAGCAATACTAGGTTCAACTTTGATTTGCTCAGGAGGTGTATAAGTTCTAGTATTACTATTATGAACACAGTTGAAGTTTTAGCATGATCCTTCATCCTAACAGGAAAAGGTGGTTTCTCCACATAACTAGTAGGGACAATAGGATCATTATAAGTGACAGTCTTTTCTTCAACTGTAATAGGTGCAACTACTTTTACTTCAATGGGAGGATTATATTTAAACCACTTCTCCTTAGGGAGATCAACGTGAGTAGCAAAAGATTCACAACAAGCAGCTACTATCTCAGAGTCAAGTCCAAACTTATCGCTAAATCCAGAAAAGCATCGGTATCCATAAAAGATTTAACACAATCGAACTTAGGTGTTATACCTGACTCCTTACCATCGTCGGAACCCCAATCTTCAGAGTTGTGTTTAATTCTTTCCAATAAATCCCACTTGAATTCATTAGTCTTCAGCATATAAGAACCAGCACAGGAAGTATCAAGCATGATGCAATCATTGAGAGAAAGTCGAGCATAAAAATTTTGAATAATCATTTCTCTTGAGAGCTCATGATTGGGGCATGAATATAACATTGACTTAAGCCTCCCCCAAGCTTGAGCGATGCTTTCTCCTTTGCGAGGTAAAACATTATATATGTAATTACGATCACGATGAACAAGATGCATAGGATAGAACTTCTGGTGAAATTCCAACTTCAATCATTTATAATTCCAAGATCCCATATCATCACATAGCCTATACCATGTCAATGCATCTCCCTTCAAAGATAAAGGGAAGACCTTCCTTTTGAAAACATCATCGGGAATACCTGCAAGCTTAAGTAATCCACAAACTTTATCCACAAAGATAAGGTGTAAATCAGGATGCAATGTTCCATCTCCTGCAAAGGGATTAGCTAGCAGTTTCTCTATCATACCCGAAGGAATCTCAAAGTATATATTTTCAGTAGGTTCAGTAGGTTGAGGAGAAACTCTTTGCTCTACTGGTCGGGGTGAAGATACCCCGAACAAGCCCCTCAAAGGATTAGTTTCCATAGTAACAAGTGACAAAAAATTTCAGCACACTATATAAATGTTTCCTTACCAAGTTCCACTCACCAAAGGTGCTTCACTCCCCGGCAACGGCGCCAGAAAAGAGTCTTGATGACCCACAAGTATAGGGGGTCTATCGTATTCCTTTCGATAAGTAAGAGTGTTGAACCCAACGAGGAGCAGAAGGAAATGACAAGCGGTTTTCAGTAAGGTATTCTCTGCAAGCACTGAAATTGTAGGTAACAGATAGTTTTGTGATAAGATAATTTGTAACGGGTAACAAGCAATGAAAGTAAATAAAGTGCAGCAAGGTGGCCCAATCCTTTTTGTAGCAAAGGACAAGCCTGGACAATTTCTTATAATGAGAAAAGAGCTCCCGAGGACACATGGGAATTATCGTCAAGCTAGTTTTCATCACGCTCATATGATTCGCGTTCGGTACTTTGATAATTTGATATGTGGGTGGACTGGTGCTTGGGTACTATTAGACATATGGATCCAAATCAGCCCCTTACGAAACAACACATAAACTAGGGTTTAAGCATCTGTCACTCTAGCAACCCATCATCTACTTATTACTTCCCAATGCCTTCCTCTAGGCCCAAATAATGGTGAAGTGTCATGTATTCGACATTCACATAACACCACTAGAGGAGAGACAACATACATCTCATCAAAATATGGAACGAATACCAAATTCACATGACTACTAATAGCAAGACTTTACCCATGTCCTCAGGAACAAACGTAACTACTAACAAAGCGTATTCATGTTCATGATCAGAGGAGTATTAATATGCATTAAGGATCTGAACATATGATATTCCACCAAGTAAACCAATTAGCATCAACTACAAGGAGTAATCAACACTACTAGCAACCCACAGGTACCAATTTGTGGTTTGGATACAAGATTGGATACAAGAGATGAACTAGGGTTTTGAGAGGAGATGGTGCTGATGAAGATGTTGATGGAGATTGACCCCCTCCCGATGAGAGGATCGTTGGTGATGACGATGGTGATGATTTCCCTCTCCCGGGGGGAAGTTTCCCCGACAGAAGAGCTCTGCCGGAGCCCTAGATTGGTTCCGCCTCATGGCGGCGGAGTTTCGTCCCGTAAGCTTGCTTATGATTTTTTCCAGGGTAAAAGCCTTCATATAGCAGAAGATGGCACCGAAGGGCCACCAGGGGGCCCATGAGACAGGGGGCGCGCCTAGTAGGGGTGGGCGCGCCCCACCCTCCTGGCCAGGGTGTGGGCCCCCTCTGGTGTTTTCTTCGTTCAATAATTCTTATTAATTCCAAAAATAACTTCCGTGGAGTTTCAGGATTTTTGGAGCTGTGCTGAATAGGTTTCCAGTATTTGCTCCTTTTCCAGCCAGAATTCCAACTGCCGGCATTCCCCCTCTTCATGGTAAACCTTGTAAAATAACACAGAATAGCCATAAGTATTGAGACATAATGTGTAATAACAGCCCATAATGCAATAACTATTGATATAAAAGCATGATGCAAAATGGAAGTATCAGTCGACTGGTCAGGTCAAGTTATTCTCCCTTAGTATATTTGAATCTGTCAGGTCAGGTCAACTTGTTCTTCTTTACTATATGTTGAAGTTCTCATCTGCGAAGTGTCATCACTTCTGGAGCTCTCATATTTTGAGTAGTAGGCCACATTATATTAATGCACACACCAAATTACAGCATGCATGGCATCTCTTAGAAGAATTGCACAGATAGCACAAAGGGGTTTACAGGGAGGCAGTATTGGATTAGAATCACTTCTGCATTACAAAGATAACCTCACTTGTTTTTATGTTTTCATGCATGTCAAATATTGAACATTATCAAAATGAATATGAGAATGGGCGCACGAGAGGAATATTGCAGAACAATCCACTGGCTAAAAAACTTGGCATGGTGGAGGATGACCTATCTTATTCACCCATCAAGGTGCTTGCTCTAACTTGGCAAGGTTGTATTCAAGGTCGGGCCCATGGTGGTGCCAAATGTGCAGCCCGCACAGGGCCCACAATTTTGAGGGGCCCCAAATTTACTATATAGGCATAGTAGTATTTCTCAAAAAAAATCCTAGGCGCTGGAGCCGGGCCTAAGTCGATCTGGAGCTGGGCCTCGAGGCCATCGAGCGCATGAGCGTTGGTGCTCGATCAATATTTCGATCGATAATATGGAAATGCTATGGTCGGTCGAAAAAAGGGATCACTACAGAAGTCCATCTGGATCGTTTCGTTTCTCTATCTGGAGACTGGTCACGTGGTCTTCGCTACAGCAAACATGATCATCTTGTGGCCTTCACCTCATCAAATCGATCGGATTCAGGCCGTTGTTGCCTTTCTAGCTTCCTCTTCCAAATTTCAAACTCGTCGCCTCGTTGGATCGATCTGTGACTAACACCAGCCTTCAGGTGCTTAGCGTGTTCTTCTTTCCGATTGACTTTGGTTCGTACTTCTAATTAATTTGTATTTTCCTAATTAACTTTTGGCAGGGATCGTTACTTTGTTACAGATCGGTTCTTATCTCAAAAGTTAAAGATCACAGTGCAACCGTTTAACCAGACAGGACCGAGAACTAGATGAGTTAGACAGTTCGTCTAATTGTCAAACATTGACGCATTCCAATTGTTATATGCTACTATATAGCTTCAATTTTATTTTATTCATCTTTTCTATCTGGTGTTTCAATAATTGCTCGTTAGTTCATTTTTAGTGAGATAGGGCCTCCTTTTAGTTTCGCGCAGGGCCTTGGATTTTGCCGGCCCGACCCTGGTTGTATTGGTCGGACATATTTTGCATCTGACCTCTTGCATTACTTCTACTTTGTTACACCATCTTCTTAGTTTAAGCATCATATATGAGTATATGCCATACCTATCCATTTTCTGTACCTATTCCATGTGTCGTCATACTATGTTTTTCCAGTCAAATGTTGTTCTTTCGTAATAGATGTCCAAAAGGAAGAGGGTGAGTGCATATCCTCAAGGAGTACAAACTAGGTATTTGGAAAAGGTAGTGATACCTGTTAAATCAGATAGATCAGCAGCCACAGAAAACACAGGCCCAACTGTACCACACTTTACCCCTACTCCAGTGGCCAAACCCCTATTAGAACTGCTGAGAGCCCAGCGTCAGGTACTGTCTATAATTTGAACTCCTAAATTTCTGCATGTGCCTTACCCTCTCCCTTGTGTGAAAACTAATTCCAGATTAATCTCCTTGGTCAAAGGATCATACGATCTCACAACAATATTGGGCTCTGCATTGCTCTTGTGAGTACCTCTTGCCCTTTTGCCTTGTAATGCTGTACTTAATTAATTGCTATTTGATTATGTATCATCAGTATGCACCTGAGCTTCATTATCCTCTATTTCTTCCAATATTATTTGATCTATATTTACTCTTTGCAAAATGTAGAATAATGGCGACGCTTATAAAGAATTTTCTTTGGGGAATTTATTGAATTATCCTTCTATCAACATGGAGAAGGGCTTTGTCCAGCCCGTGTTAACATGTCATGTAAGTTCATCCTTCTCAAGCCTTCAAACTTTGTTCTAGTATAGATTTGTATAGGCAACATTTCCTCCACTGCTGTTTACATCTAATTGGATGTTTGCAACAACTACTAGTTTTAAATTGTAGTTGTAAAAATAGGTTCCTTATGCAGAACAGATCCATAATTGTGAAACTTGTTACGAGTCTCCTTGTTTCTCTTTCAGAGTCGTATCTCTTATGCCAGGCAGAACTTTAGGGAAGATAGTGAGCCAAACCATCTTGAGGACAGTGAGATGACCCCAAGGTCATGTCTTGACGAAGACAATGAGTTGAAGCTACTCACCAGCAGGTGTGAGACAACCTCTGTGCAGTCGCTACCTCAATCAGTTTGACTTCTTCAGTCTCAACTTAAAGCAGAAAGGATTGCTTCAGCTTAGCTCCGACTTGAAGTCAAAGATGTAATGAAGATGTCAGAGGACTGCCTTGCGCACTATCGTGCCATATAGCTAGGGATGAAGCATCTATCGTTGACAGAACTGAGGTCACATCAGCTTGTTCGGCTGCTTGCGAGGCCCGTCCGGGCCAGGCCTAGTGCCTTCTGAAGTGCTCTCAGTTTTGTATATTCTTTTGTCGGCGCATTTATTTGCACTGGTGGCGAACTTTGATGCCCAGTAGATGTAATATGTGTAATAGCCGTGATAGCCTAGCATAAGTTGCTTGCTTATTTATTTCCTTGTTGTCTTGTTTATTTGTTTGCTTGTAGTGAGTGCAGTTCTTTTTCCACGGTTTGCTAGTGGCCGCAATAACCTATTTTTTTAAAACTAGGCCACAATAACCATGGGCTACATATTTACTGTAGTGACACTAGGTCTCCTACGGGCCGTAGAAACAATGGGCCTTCTACAGGGCGTAGAAACAATGGGCCTTCTACGGGTCGTAGACACAATGGGCCTTCTATGGGCCGTATCATCAATGGGCCTTATACGGGTCATATGATCGATTGGACAAACATGGGCCAATAATAAGCCGCATTATGGCCGTAAATGGGCTGGAGTTGGAATCGTCCGTTCATGGGCCGACCATATCGGGCCGTCGTTAATAGGCATTTGATGACGCTATGAAAATGGCCCAATGTATTAATGGGTCACAAACGGGCCGACTATAACCACGGGCTGGATTTGGCCCACAAGCAGAAAATGACAGTAACGAGCCGTAAGTAACCGAATGCTGGAAATGAGCCCAAGAATAAATGGGCCCTGAGAAGGCCGAAAGATAACATGGGTTGGAAACAGCCCAATGGAATAATGGGCCGTTAATGGGTATAAAGTGATACACTGTTCATTACGGGCCAGTTTCACCACGGGTCGTTAATGGGCCAAGAGTTACAAAGGGCCTCATATGGGCCGGAAGACGTCATGGGCCATACATGGGCTAGCAGTTAAAAGAGGCTAGAATCATATTGGACGGCCCAGATTATGCTACTGGGCCTAATTCAGATAGGTCGTAACGGGCACTGGGTTAGCGGGCTGTAAATGGGTTATATGTGAACAGGCCATTAAAAGGCTTTCCGTGGGCCGGCCCGCCATCTTTTGACCAATTCAAACGGGCCAGCCTTTTCACGGGAATTGGCCTCTGTTGGGTCGTGCCACGTGTCCATGCATCATAGGTGCCTTCGGTCCAATGAGTGGATGGCATCTGTCCCAACCGTGACCTGACACGTGTTTCCTCCAGCCAATGATGATTTTTACACGTGGAAAATCCCCATTGGTCGGGGCTGTTAATGGGTTATCGGATCCAAAACTGGACCCAATAGCTTAACGGCGAGTCGTTACGGTGGATGCCACGTGTCGGTCACCCTTGACGAAAGCACTTCTATGATGCGCGATTTATCGTCATGGAAGTGGACACTTCCGTGCATAATTTTGGTAATGTCATGGAACACTTCTACGATAGTACAGGTATGACTATCTTGATTCTGTCATAAAATCGTCATGGATGTACATTCATGACAGAAAACGTGACCTACTGCAACAAACATGTATCATCACGGAAGTGTATTTTTTTGTAGTGCATGGTGATCTTCACCTATCCTTTTTACACTTTTTCTTTTTGGCAAGCACTATATGTTGGGGAAGATCCAAATATATATATGTCCGCTCGGATGTAGGTTATCATAAAGTATTATTGTTGACATTACCCTTGAGGTAAAAGGTTGGGAGGCGAAGCTATAAGCCCCTATCTTTCTCTTTGTCCGACTGAGGCTTTGATCTCATAAGTATCGCGTGAGTGTTAGCAATTGTGAAAGACTAAAAGATGGTTGAGTATGTGAACTTGCTGTACAAAAGCTCTTATATTGACTCTTTACAATATTATGATAAATTGCAATTGCTTTAATGACTGAGATCATAGTTTGTTAGTCTTGAATAAAGTTTCTGATTCATACTTTACCTTGTGAACGAATTGTTACTTTAGCATAAGAAACTATATGACAATATATGTTGTTGTTCTAGAGATGATCATGATTCCCTCATGTCCGTGTTTTATTTTATCGACATCTCTATCTCTAAACATGTGGACATGATTATCGATTCCGGTTTCCGCTTGAGGACAAGCGAGGTCTAAGCTTGGGGGAGTTGATACGTCCATTTTGCATCATGCTTTTATATTGATATTTATTGCATTATGGGTTGTTATTACACATTATGGTACAATACTTATGCCTCTTCTCCCTTATTTTACAAGGTTTACACAAAGAGGGACAATGCCGACAGCTAGAATTATGGACTGCAAAGGAGAAAATCTGAGGGACCTATATTGCACAACTCCAAAAGTCCTGAAAAATTACGGAGAATTATTTTGGAATATATAAATAATATTGGGCGAATAAAATACCAGAGGGGACCCACCAGGTGGCCACAAGCCTGGGGGCAACCCTACCCCCTCGGCGCGCCCCTAGGGCTTGTGGGCCCCCTGGCAGGCCTCCGGTGCCCATCTTCTGCTATATGGAGGGTTTTGACCTGGAAAAAATCAGAAGGAAGCTTTCGGGACGAAGCACCGCTGTCTCGAGGCGAAACCTGGGCAGAAGCAATCTAGGGCTCCGACGGAGCTGTTTTGCCGAGGAAACTTCCTCCGGGAGGGGGAAACCGAAGCCATTGTCATCACCAACGATCCTCTCATCGAGAGGGGGTCAATCTCCATCAACATCTTCACCAGCACCACCTCCTATCAAACCCTAGTTCATCTCTTATATCCGATATTTGTCTTAAAACCTCAGATTGGTACATGTGGGTTGCTAGTAGTGTTGATTACTCCTTGTAGTTGATGTTAGCTGGTTTATTCGGTGGAACATCATATGTTCAGATCCTTAATGATATTTACTACCCCTATGATTATGAACATGAATATGCTTTGTGATTAGTTATGTTTGTTCCTGAGCACATGGGAGGAGTCTTGTTATAAGTAATCATGTGAATTTGGCATTCGTTCGATATTTTGATGAGATGTATGCTGTCTTTCCTCTAGTGGTGTTATGTGAACGTCGACTACATGATACTTCACCATGATTTGGTCCTAGGGTAAGGCATTGGGAAGTAATAAGTAGATGATGGGTTGCTAGAGTGACAGAAGCTTAACCCTAGTTTATGTGTTGCTTCGTCAGGGGCTGATTTGGATCCATCTGTATCATGCTATGGTTAGATTTATCTTAATTCTTCTTTCATAGTTGCAGATGCTTGCGAGAGGGGTTAATCATAAGTGGGAGGATTTTCTAGGTAAGGAAAACATCCAAGCACCGGTCCACCCACATATCAAATTATCAAAGTAACGAACGCGAATCATATGAGCATGGTGAAAACTAACTTGACAGTAATTCCCATGTGTCCTCGGGAGCACTTTGCTTTATATAAGAGTTCGTCCAGGCTTGTCCTTTGATACAAAAAGGATATGGCCACCTTGTTGTACCTTTGTTACACTTGTTACTTGTTACCTGTTACGAATTGTCTTATCACAAAACTATTTGTTACCGATAATTTCAGTGCTTGTGAAGAATACCTTGCTGAAAACCGCTTGTCATTTCCTTCTGCTCCTTGTTGGGTTTGACACTCTTACTTATCGAAAGGACTGCGATAGATCCCCTATACTTGTGGGTCATCATACACATCAATAACATGTATATCAAATATACCTTTATTCACTTTGTCATCCTTCTTATCCACCAAGTATTTGGGGCAGTTCCGCTTTCAGTGACCATTTCCTTTGCAGTAGAAGCACTCAGTTTCAGGCTTGGGTCCAACTTTAGGCTTATTCACGGGAGCGGCAACTTGCTTGCCATTCTTCTTGAAGTTCCCTTTCTTTCCCTTGCCCCTTTTCTTGAAACTAGTGGTCTTGTTAACCATCAACACTTGATGCTCCTTCTTGATTTCTACCTCCGTCAATTTCAGCATCGTGAAGAGCTCAGGAATCATTTTCATCATCCCTTGCATATTATAGGACGAGGAGGACATGGCCAAAAGGAAAGAGAGTGGCGTCCAAAGACGCTGAGGAGGAGGCGCAACCCCGAGGCCGCAAATGGTTGCACAAGGCCTCAACCGATCCTGTCGGCCAGCAGGCCTCGCCGACAAAGGTCACGCTCCTCGGCGAGTCAGATGGTGACCTTCTAGCTGAGGCAGGCAAAACCGGTACCTCAGAGGTATATTTTAATAATCTGAATCAACTTGGTTGCCTATTTCATTCATAACTTGTGACGCACATCCTCTATTCTCAGTCCGCAGCGCCTCCACATCAGTGACAACATCTCTGACGAGCTTCCTTCGCCTTTCATAGTGGAAAACGGTACCGCGAAGGATGTCGCGACTCCCCCTGTTCTCGAAGAGCTAGGGGAGGCGACATCAAACCCGACCCCCTTAGTTGATACACTGAGGGCCGGTATCAATGTCCCTACAGCCGAGGTTGAGACCTCGTCCACTCAGGACCAAGGGGAAGCAATCCCCCGAGGTCCCTAAGGGCGATCCGGGCCATGCGGAGCCCGAGGCTGAAGCAACTCTGGTGCTATCGCAGCAGTCGGAGGCCTCTGTCCCCACTACTACTGTGGGGGACCCGAGGTATCTCCGCCCATCCCTCCTGCCCCAGGGCAGGTCTATAAGGGGTGGCCCGAGGAGATGGAGGTGGCTTTAACAGGCTCCTCCATCGCAGAAGAACACCGTGCTCTCATTGCCACTGCGTTGAGCGGCTTCCGGTTCGTAGAGGCCAGAATGCATGAGGTCTTCAAGGGCCTCTTTAGTGGTTTTGAGGTATGTTTTATACATCCCTACCTTTTTGTCGTCTATAGCTTAGTCTGACGCTACTTCTATCCAGTAGCCCTCTCCGGACATGGATGACAACAACACTTGTCCGAAGACTAAAAAACTGCAAATAGCACACGTAAATGTGTAGCGGGTAGTAGCCCCCGAGCCCCAAGTTGGGGGTCAAATTGGATATTTACAAAAGCGAAGATGCAGTATGTGACGCCCTCGATTCAATCGTACACTAATCATACACGCAAATATGTACGATCAAGATCAAGGACTCACAGGAAGATATCACAACACAACTCTAGACACAAATTAAAATAAATCAAGCTTTATATTACAAGCCAGGGGCCTCGAGGGCTCGAATACATCAGCTCAAATACAAACGAGTCAGCGGAAGCAACAATATCTGAGTACAGACATAAGTTAAACAAGTTTGCCTTAAGAAGGCTAGCACAAAAGCAACATCGACCGAAAAGGCAAGGCCTCCTGCCTGGGAGCCTCCTAACTACTCCTGGTCATCCGCGGTCTCCGTCACGTGGTAGTAGGCACCCTCGGGGTAGTAGCAGTCGTCAAAGGTGTCATCTGGCTCCTGGACTCCGTCATCTGGTTGCGTCATCTGAGAAGAATGGAAAAGGGGAAAAAGAGGGAGCAAAGCAACCGTGAGTACTCATCCAAAGTACTCGCAAGCAAGGATCTACACTACAGATGCAACATTATCAAAGGAAGGCTGTATATGTGGACTGGACTGAAGAAATGCCAGAATAGAGAGAAGGCCTAGTCCTATCAAAGACTAGCATCTTCTGGAAACCACCATCTTGCAGCAAACAGGAGGGAGTAGAGTAGCATAAAGTAAAGTAGTAGTAGTGTTATCAACCTCGGCCAGAGATCCTTTCTCGACTCCCTGCGAGAAAGAAATCCCAGAGCCGTACTATCCAATTATCATCACAATCCAATTCTCATCACCATCCAATTCTCATCACAAGTATCCAGTTCTAGTTGTATCGATCGGGATACAACTCCGAGTGTCCGTTACCGTAGGACAGGCTATCGATAGATGTTTTCTTCCTTGCAGGGGTGCACCAACTTACCCACCACGCTCGATTAACTCCGGCCGGACACACTTTCCTGGGTCATGCCCGGCCTCGGCCAAACAATACGCCGCAACCCGACCTAGGCTTAATAGAGAGGCCAGCACGCCGGACTAAACCTATGCCCCCAGGGGTCATGGGCCATCTCCCCGGGAACTCCTGCACGTTGCGTGGGCGGCCGGTGAGCAGACCTAGCTACCTCCTTCAACAAGGCAGGCGCTTACGCAGTCCAACCCGGCATGCGCCGCTTAGTCGCTGACGTCTATTAAGCTTCCGCTGATGTATACGACGCAGAACGCCCATACTATGCCCACGTGATGGTTAGTGCTATTAGGCCAAAGGCCCCTCGGATCAAATATCCAAATCGTAGTGGATTAGGAACGCGCGGTAACAAGCAGAGACTCACGAAAGATGTGACCCCGTTGCCCCGTCTCGAGGACTTGCGGCAAGGGCTAAGAATGCCCAGCCACGCCTCGTAATTATCTCGCGGGCACCCTCCAGGTCAACCCGACTCCACATCACTCGCAATTAAGCTCGGGCGGGTACCCCTCAGGGTCGACCCATCTTTAGTAACATGGCTCAGTGTAAAGTCATAGTAACCATAGTAATTGTGTGTCTAAACATCAAGGGGAAAGCCCGAGGAATCACCCCCGGTGAATTCCACTTGATGTAGTCATCAAGGTGAACGTAAGAGGATTCACCCTCGAGGTCCACACTTGAGGGGTTGCACGACAGAGTCGTATCAGAAGTGGTTAAAGAGGAAATCACCCTCGATGACCACGACCGAATAACTACACTACTGGGTTAACATCAGAAGTACTGATGAGGTCTCACCCTCGGTACTCGATAGTAACCCAGTATTGTCGAGCAACTAAGGGGAAAGTGATGTGCGGTGCCGGGGCCTGGTCTTCGATCCCGTTGATCGGGTCTTCTGATAATCCAGCGGGGTAGTCGGGACAAAGTGGGGGTCATTGATGGATCGCTAACCAACCTATACTAAGCAGTTTAGGATAAGCAGGTAAGGTACAACAGTAGATACAAAAGTAGGCTATGCATCAGAATAGGAGCAAACAATAACAATAGCAAAATCTAACGCAAGCATGAGAGAATGGAATGGGCGATATCGGGATGATCAAAGGGGGGGCTTGCCTGGTTGTTCTGGCAAGGAGGAGTCGTTGTCGACGTAGTCGATCACAGGGGCAGCATTGGTCTCGGGGTCTACCTGAGAGAAGAGGGGGAAGAAACAGTAAATATAAAGCAAACATAACATCACAAAGCGTAACATGGCAATATGTTGCCGGGTGTGACTTAACGTATGGCTACACGATATAGGTGCAGGGGGAAAACAACCGGGAATGTATTCCCGGTTCCGGACCTGTGTCACACATATGACCGGAGGGGAAAAGTTCCATGTTCAGCATGCTAGAGGCATGTGACAGATGAACGGACCGCATATTCGGATTCGTTGGATTTTTCTGAGCAACTTTCATATAGAAAACATTTTCATCGGAGTTACGGTTTAATTTCTATGAATTTTCAAAGATTAAAGCCATTTCTGGAATTATTTAAATTAGCAGAAAAGGAAATATGAGATCAGCATGACATAGGTGTGACGTCAGCAGTCAACAGTCCGGTTGACAGGTCAAAGCTGACCAGTGGGTCCCACATGTCATAGAGAGGGGGCTAACAGTGGGTTATTTTAAAAGAACAGGGGGTAATTAGCAGTTGGGCCCCACATGTCAGTGGCTAATTAGATTAACTAATTAACTTTAGTTATATAAACATTTTAATTAACAGAATAACTCTGGGGCCCGCATGTCAATGACACTGGGCTGCCCAGTCAGCATGTTGACTGGGTCAACCCAGTCAACGGGGCCCGTGGGGCCCATTGGCAGCGACACAAGGAGGGCCGTGTGGCGGACAGGTCAGCAGGCGACGCCGGAGTCGCTCTGGCGACCCTCTCGCGGCGGCTCCTCGCCGGAGTTGGCCGGAAAACGACCTCAGGGGCCCGTTTCGGCCGCGGTTTGAACCTACGGCACCGCAGGGCTCGCGCGCATCTGACTGGGTGGTGGCTTGGCCGGAGCGCGCCTGCAGCGACGGCGGCGAGTACGAGCAGCGACGGCGCTCGGGTGCACGGCGGGGACATTGCTAGGGGCACGGCGAGGCGAGCCAGAAGGCTTGCCCCGCCTCTGGGAGCGTGCTGAGCATGACGGGGTGGCCGGCTACGAGCTCCGCGAGCCGTGGCTACGGTGGTGAACCCCACGACGGCGACAAGCTCGGGCATGACGGGGGAACCAGCTACGGGTAGTGGCAGAAGCAGGGAAGAGAAAGAAAGGGGGGAGGTCCGGCGGTCACTTCCGTTGCTGGGAAGGCCCGAGGAAGAGTCGAGGTGGCCGGAGACGGCGTCGGTGTGCGGCGGGCCGAGGCGGACGGAGGTTGAAGAAGGCGGTCGTGATGGCGCTCTAGCGCCTCCGAGCTCTTGCGGATGGCACCAGGGGGCGTAGCGGATGATGGCGAGGAGCTACGTCATGGCGAAGACGCGCGTGGTGGCCGGTGGCCACGAGGGCGACGGCGGCCATGGCGTTCGGATGCGATGGGGAGGGGATCTGGGGTGCGAGGGAGAGACGAAGCGGGCGAGGGGAAAGGACTGGCGCGAGTGGGGTGGCAGAGCAAGTGGAAGGGGAGCCCGAGGCGTCGCCCTTATCCTCTCCCGGTGAGGTCGGCGAGGTGGTCGGGTGGCGCCGAGGCGCCCGGTCGGTCAAACAGTGGGAGGTGGGAGACGACAGGGGAGGGGTAGTGGGCCACATGGCCTGTTGGGCTTAGCCTGGAGGGTTAGGACCAGGGGGTCAGGGGCCTTTTCTCTATCTCTCCCCTTTTTCTTTCTTTGGCTCTTTTCCTTTTACAAAAAAAATGCTATGCAATATTTGAGCTGCCAAAAGGAGTTCTGAAAAATGTGGGACTTGGCCAAATAAATACATTACAATATTTGGCACCTGCCACAAAAAGTTTGGGAGGAGTTTGAAATGATTTGGATATTTCACAATTGGAAAAGCATTTAAAAAATGCTGATTTGGAAATGCTTTAATTCCCAGGGGAAATTAGTTATCTCAAATGATGTTGAATCATTCATGACATTTAGTCAGTGGATATTTTCAACCCAGCGAACATTTTTGTTTTACTGTTTGGAGGAATATTTTATTTGACTTTATTTTAAAATTGAATTTGAATTGGTTTTGAATCAACGTGAGATTAGCAACAGTAACAATGATGACATGGCGCCATTAACAGAGATTACTGTAGCACAACACTGGGGGTGTTACACAGTAGCCCCCGAGACTCTAGTTGGCTTTGAAAAAGTCGAACAGAGGATCGAAACTACTGTCTGGATGCTAATAATTTAATATATATGCATGCCTCGTCTTCGGCTCCGAACTCCATCTCCGAAGAGGTAGCGGAGATGAATCGGAAGTTAAAGCGGTCCGAAGACGACCTCGATCTGTTGCAAAAGCAGGTCGAACGGACCCAAGGTAAGCCGAAAGCTGACGCTCGGCTAAAGTTACCTTGTGTTTCTTTTAGCTTTATTGCTAATGTCGAGCTGTTTTTATGGCAGCTGCAACTACGAAGCTTGAAGCCCTGAATGCCGAGCTACAAAAGGCTCGGTGGGAGGCCGAGTAGCAGAAGGCTGCGGCTGCGAAGGTCAAGAAGGAGCTGACCGGAGAGAAGGCATCCCGTAGCAAGGACTAGGCTCGGGTCCTCGAGATCGAGGAAATCCTGAAGGGCGTGTACCTAGAACGCGACACCCCAGGAGGAGCAAAAGAAGGTGACCGCCGAGCTCCAGAAGTTGAGCTCGGCAAACGCTGAGGCCCAGATCCAGGCCCGGGCAGATCGCGAAGTGCTCCAGCAAGTGAGGCAGATCGCTGCTGGTAAGCCGTTCTTACTTTAGTGTATTTTTGGCTGCAAGAGGTTCGCCAAGCTTAATCAACTCTGGTGATCCGCAGACGCCTTTGTTGATCTGCCTAGGAGTGTTTCCAACGCCGAACGCTACTTTGGTGCTTAGGAGGGCCATGCCACGGAGAAGGCGTTCTGGCAGAAGTTCCAGGCACCGTCGCATCCGCCACTACTGAATCACCAAATGAAGTAGCTAATGGAGTTCAATGACCGGACAAGCCAATTGAATGGTTGAGGGTAATACTAGAACTCTTGCTTAAACCTTTTAAGTAATAAAGCGCCCCTTTTCGAAAAAATACTAGGGCTCTGATTGTAGATGCTCTAAGGTGCACGTAGAAGCTGTGCGTACGAGTAGCATTTTTTGACCAGATCATTTATAAGATTCCAGTCTATTCTAACAAGTTGACCGAGGACCTAGTGGTTAACACTCGGCCGGCTGTCGTATGCTCGAAAAATCCACCCGGCCGGCTCTATAATCCACTAGTCTCAACTCTCATTTTAGATCTCACACAAGCACAAGCGATGATGGCCAGAGCGAGGAGCTCCTGTCTCCTTGCCCTGTTCCTGTTCTTCTGCTTCTACTTCTGTTCCACTTCATCAATCCATGCCAATTCCGCTGTCTCGCTGCCCTTCGACTTCTCGCACCCCACTGCAATCCTCATCTTCCCCGAGCCTACATCCATCACTGCGACTGCGAGTGCGAGACCTGGCAGAAGCAGAGCGAACAGCACCGCCCGGGTGTCGTACGCGAAGAGAGTGCCCCATGGCCACGGGCAGAACCTCGGCTTCCTCCTGTCCCAGAATTCCACCGCCGACTGGTACTGGTACACGGGCCACCGCCTTGCCTGCTTCAGCCCGGAGACTGAGGATCACAGCAGCAAGCTCATCGCCATCGGCGTGAGATCTACGGAGGGCACGGGGACGAGTTTTTCGCCGAGCAAGAACCTATCGTCTGCTCCTCTGCCCCGTGTTTCCTACCTTGCTCCTCACGCTGCTGAATTATCCTTCAATTGCAGCGGATCCTATCACCACCGTGATAAGTTCCTTGGGATTAACACCACCGAATTATGCGATCCTGTCTTTTTTGTGTTCTTACAAGAACAGCAAAAATCATTTGCTTTCTCTGCTGGTTCATTGGGAGGTGTGGGATTTCACAACCTCACAGGTTGCAGAATCACACGAGGAGCTTCATTTTACTTACTAGATGGTATATCACACGTACCACACGACGAAGTGGAAGAGTACCCAGTCGACAGCAATATCACAGGCTCCCCTACGAACCTAGGGCGCGAAGATTGTTGTCCGGTACATATGGCCGGAGAGCGACGAGGAAACTGCACGTTGCAGCCCGCGGGAAGGCCGTATCGTCGTAGTTGGAGCAAGCAGCTGTTGCGGCTTCGGCCTTGATAGGGTTGAATTGACCTGCGCCGTGGCAGCCGTGCTGCTCTGCTGCATGCGTAGCAAGAGGCCGCGGCAGAGCACTGCTAGGCCTGTCGAACTGGAAGACGTCGAGCACATGATAAGAGAACCTGAGCTGAGGCGAGCATTGGACCTAGGGAGTTCAGGTACAGCGAGCTCGCCGCCGCGACGGACAACTTCGTAGAGGAGAGGAAGATTGGGAGAGGGGGATTCGGTCCGGTGTACAGAGGCTACTTGACTGGTCACGACCGTCATGTGGCCATCAAGATGCTCTCAGAGGATCAATCTGTGCAGGGCCGCCTGAAGGAGTTTCAGGCAGAGGTCACCATAATGAGCCAGCTGAGGCACCGCAACATCGTCCACCTCGTCAGCTGGTGCGGTCGCCGGAGAGAACTGGCGCCTGTCTACGAGCTCATGCCCGGAGGCAGCCTCGACACGCACCTCTATAATCCTGACCGGACGATAACTTGGTCTGAGAGGTAAATGATTCTTTTCTTTTGCAACGAACAGTCACTTGGCTTAGTCTCACCTGGAAAGTTAAGGTTGATCGATGTCCACGCTGTAGGTACAAGATCGCGCTGGGGCTGGGCTCCGCGTTGCGGTACCTCCGCACAGAGTGCGAGCAGTGCGTGGTGCACGGGGACATCAAGCCTGCAAACGTGATGCTCGGCGCGTCGCGCAACGCCAAGCTCGGCGACTTCGGGCTGGCGAGGCTCGTCGACCACGGCGCTGAGCCGCAGACGACGCAGGTCGTGGCAGGCACCGTCGGGTACATTGACCCGGAGTTCGTCAACGGCCGCAGGCCGAGCGCTGAGTCCGACGTGTACAGCTTCGGCGTCATGCTCCTCGAGATCGCCTGCGGCAGGCGGCCGGCGTCGAGGGGGCCAGGCCACGCCTCGGCGGCGCTGCTGGCGTCGGTCCGGGAGATGTACTGCCGGAACCAGATCCTTGACGCGGCGGACAGTAGGCTCGACGGCGTCTTCGACGGGCTGCAGATGGAGCGTCTGCTCGTGACAGGGCTTTGGTGCGCGCAGCACGATCCAGCGCGGCGGCCGTCGGTGACGCAGGCTGTCGATGTGATACGATCTGAGGACGCCAGGTTGCCGGTGCTTTAAGCGGTGCGTGGTTCTGGGGATATTCATAGTTAGACAAGTGGGTTTGCCGCACTACACTGCAATGCATTCATCAGAGGGGTACAGGTACAGATATACGAGTGTTCCCAACGTCTCCCGAGTCTTGAGGCACGCAGGCCATCGTGGAGAGTTGGTTTAGATCCTAAATACTAGGAGAGGATTAGGGCATGTACAATAATTGATAAGACAGCCTTGCATGTAATTTAAAGATGGCAGAAAAGTATACCTCCAATGGGTTATATTTTAACTTTATCTTCAATAACTAGTCATTCTTCAAAACATGATAAGACAAATTGTGCTAAGAGATCATCTCTTGTCTTATCTTAAATAAGAGAAGACAAGCCTTTTCTTATGAGTTCTCTCTCCTTCAACTCATCATTTATCCTACATGGTACTCCTAAGATAGCACCATTGTACATGCCCTTACAACAAGTACAACGGTTACATAATAGTACAGGTGAAGGACGGTCACATTTGACACCC
>NC_041393.1:394138796-394145537 GCF_002162155.2 Triticum dicoccoides | reverse complement strand
GATGTTCAGACTGGTTCTGAAGTCCTCGAAGATGACGCTGGGCAGTTCTTTCGTGAACACATCGGCAAACTGAGATCCCGCCGGAACATGAAGAACACGAGCCTCACCGAGAGCGACCCGATCCTGGACGAAATGAAGATCAAATTCCACATGTTTAGTACGTTGGTGCTGGACGGGGTTGGAGGAGAGATACGTCGCGGAGATATTGTCGCAGTACACAACTATGGCGCGTGCTGGTGGTCGACGGAGTTCCTGGAGGAGTTGGCAGCCAAGTTGTTTCTGCAACACAATTGGCGACGGCACGGTATTCAGCCTCGGCGATGGAACGAGAGACCGTATGTTGCCGCTTGGAAGACCATGAGACAAGGTTAGAGCCGAGGAAGACGCAAAACCCGGAGGTGGACTTCCTGGTATCCGGGCAACCGGCCCAATCGACGTCGGAATATGCCACTAAGTCGGCGGAGGAGGATTTGTAGAAGCGAATCCCATAATGAGAGGTGCCCTTGAGGTAGCGCAAGATGCGTTTAAGTAGCTGAAAGTGAGAAGACCGTGGGGCGTGCATGAAGAGGCAGACTTGCTGAACGGCGTAGGAGATGTCGGGTCTGGTGAGGGTTAAGTATTGCAGCGCGCCAGCGAGGCTTCTGTAGTGGGTGGGATTAGATAGCAGATCGCCGTCATGTGCTGAAAGCTTGGCTTTTGTGTCGACGGGTGTGGAGATAGGATTACAATTCGACATGTGAGCACAATCCAATATCTCAAAGACTCCAATATCTCAAAGACATATTGTTGTCGTGAGAGAAACAGGCATGTTGGTGTGCGAGTAACATTAACCCCAAGAAAGTGGTGAATGTCGCCGAGATCAGTCATAGCAAATTCGGTTTTGAGGGAAGAGACAATGTTGTGGAGAGTAGAGGTAGTGTTGGCAGTGAGAATAATGTCATCAACATAAAGTAAGAGATATGCAATCGAGGGACCACGATGAAAAATGAAAAGGGACGGGTCACATTTGGATGACACAAAACCCAAGGAGCGAATGTATGACTGAAAGCGCAAAAACCAAGTGCGAGGGGCTTGTTTCAACCTATACAAGGACTTTTTGAGAAGGCAAACATGACTAGGATGAGAGGAGTCGATGAAGCCAGAAGGTTGGTGGCAATAGACCGTCTCACCAAGATCACCGTGGAGAAAGGCATTCTTGACATCCAACTGATGGATGGGCCAAGAATGAGCAGCGGCAACGCTAAGAATTACCCGCACGGTCGCCAGTTTGACAACCGGGCTGAAAGTCTCCGTGTAGTCGACACCCTCCTGTTGTGAGAACCCGCCGAGGACCCAACGCGCCTTGTAGCGAGCCAAAGAACCATCCGAGTGGAGCTTATGCCGGAAGATCCATTTTCCAGTGACCATGTTGACACCTACAGGACGGGGAACCAAACTCCAAGTTTCATTCTTTAACAAAGCAGTATATTCATCGAGCATAGAAGCGTACCAATTGGGATCGCGAAGAGCAGATTTATAAGTGGCGGGAAGGGGAGAAAAATCCGTAGCAGTAGCTAAAGAAAATAATTGGCGAGGTTGAGCAAAACCACGTTTAGCACGCGTCATCATTTTATGTGTGTTTATGGGAGGGGCTACGGGAAGCACGGGGCGACATGGAGGGGAGGGAGTGGTTGGCACGGGCTGCGATGTAGATGTGGTGGGGCCTGGGTCAGGTGAAGTGGGCGAGGCTGACGAGAGATGCGGGGGTGATCCGAGGCGGGCAGGGGCGGGCGATCCGAGGCCGGCAGAGCCAGGCGTGGGCGGGCCCGTCGAAGGAGGAGTGGGCGGATTGGGCGCGGGGGACGCGGGCGGGGTAGTGGGCCGGCAGGGGGACGCGTGGTGCATGAGGAGAGGCGGGTGAGATTGCGCAGGTGGTGGTCTGCCAGGCGGGGATGGTGGAGGGTTCGGTGCAGGTGGAACGAGGATCCCGGAGCTGATGCGCCGCTGGTGGGTGGAATTGGTGGGATCCGGTGTGGCGAGGGGTTGGGTGGGCGGCGGTGTGGGAGGGGAATATGGAAAAATAGTTTCGTCAAAAATGACATGCCGGGAAACAATGACTTTGCGGGAGTCTAGGTCAAGGCATCGGTAGCCCTTGTGTTCAAGGGGATAACCGAGGAACACGCAGCGAGTAGATCTAGGGGCTAATTTGTGGGGAGTGGTGGCGTAAAGGTTAGGGAAGCACAAACACCCGAAAACGTGGAGATGATCATAGCGAGGTGGCGTACTAGTGAGGAGATAATAGGGTGTATGGGATGCGATGGCAGTAGAGGGACGTCGATTGAGAAGATAGGTGGCAGTGTGGAGGGCCTCGACCCAAAATTGAGGAGGAAGGTGGGCATGGAGAAGAAGGGTACGAACGATATTGTTGGTGGTGCGAAGCATCCGCTCAGCCTTGCCATACAAGAGAAATGGTAGACGACGCCGTTATTGGAAAAGAACATGCGGAGGGATGTGTTAATAAATTCGCCATCATTGTCGCCGTCATTACAGCAAGTACAACGGTTACATAATAGTACAGGTGAAGGACTGACCCCTCAAAAAAAAGTACAGGTGAGGGACTGTCACGTTTGACATTCACTTCTTGGAGGGACAGGCTTTTGGTGATCTGCCCGCCGAGGACTATGCTTATTTGCATGAATCAACTCAAACTGCGTACCTTAGTGCTACCGACGACTGAGCTTATTGATTCCCGGCAGATATGCGAACATATGAGCAGCGTATTTTCAGCGCTACGCGTGTTGATTGATTATAGATATTTCCTGGTTGTTGCAGTGATTTTGAGTATGCATTTGCAGCTCTGGCTTTTATTTGACGATGCACATGTGGTCATAATTTTCTTAAACACGCTACACACGCATGTACTCACATATACACACATGCATTCAACCATACGAACGCACACCCTGCCGCTATGAGTACCTCCGATATACCATCGAAATCATCACAAACGACTTTATAGCCGACAAGAACTTATCCTCCCACTGAAGCACATCGTCGGAAGGCCTAGAACAAATCCAGGAAAATGCGACCATGTATGACAAGTCTAGAATTTGAATCCTAATGAATTGGTTTCACCACAAGGAACCTAACCATCTAAACTATACTCGGTTTGAATGTTGACATAATTAATGATCCATCTATTCATCCATCACTAATCAGTGCATATAAATGTTGTCGTGTCTCCCTCATTAGGGCCCTTCGTATTTTTTATACTACTATCTCCTTCCGAATTTATATGTCCCCCATATTTTGGGTCAAACTTTGACCATTCATTTGAGTAACAAAATATAAAATGTATTTTATAAAAGATATATTATTGGATTTGCATTCATAAAAAAGTTTCCAACGATATAATTTTAAAAAAATGATTCATATATGGAAACATGTTAAATATACATAAAAAAGAGTTTCACATGCATAGAAAAATGTATGATCTTAAGAAAAGATGTATACGTGCGTTAGAAAAATAGACCAACGTGTATTTGAAAAAGTGTTCAAAATATATATTTAAAAAAATGTTAGACATGTATAAAAGAAAGTTCCACGTATACACTAAAATGTACATTGTGTAATGAAAAATAGATATGTGTTTGTTGAAAACAAAGTAAAAAAGCTAAGAAAACCGATGAAAGAACGCCAAAACAAAAAACAAAACCATGAGGAAAAATCTGAAAAACTGAAGCAATACCGCGGAAAACCAGTGATGAAAAAAGAAAAAGATAAGTCAAAGAAAAACCAGTGAAGGAACAAAAAAAACCGGAACAAAATCAAAGATAAATACATCGATAACCGAAGAAAACTGAAGAAAAGCCGGTTAAGAAACAAAGAAAACATAAAACCAAACAAACCTGTGAAAAAACTTTACAAACAGCCCAAAATGAGCGAACCAATCTGTAGTTAGATGGTTAGGAGGACAACGGTATCCCCAGCCCACCAAGTTTCAAGTTCTAGTGCTTGCATTTTTCTGGATTTATTTCAGGATTTCCGGTGACACACTTTTAGTGAAAGGAGATGTCATCATTGATTACGAGGCGTCTGTGGTGACTTTGTCAATCTCAAAATGATATGTCGGGTGAGTCTCTCGAAGGTGCTCATAGGGGTAGGGTATGTATGTGTGTCCGTAGGGATGAATGTCGCGTATATATGAATGACTGCGTATGTATCATGTTCTAAAAAACAGCAGAAAAAAAAAAGAATCAACTCAAACGAGCTATAGTGTTGGAACCCGCCCATTATCTAAGCATCAGAGGCGAGAGGTTCTTAGGAATCCGGGCGAAAAATAGCACTAGCACCACTTCCCATGAGCCATATACTAGCAAAAAGGTTCGTGCGTTGCACCGGAATAATAAAATAGTGTCTTCAAATCAAGTTTCAAATATTCACTTTACATGTATATACATGTATTTGAATATTTGTGCACCAACCGGCGAGCATGCGGACGTAAGACACGTGCATTCTAACATGTCCACAATGGACCGATATTGGACTTGATCCGTGATGCATGTATTATTTTTAGTACATCTATGATGCGTGTATGAGAAGGAAAAGAAAATATCAGTCTTACGATGGATGAAAACTGGAGGGCCCTATGACGTATGAATGATTCAGAGGTCGTTTTTCACTTTTACGGATGCTTGAGGTTGGTAATTTACTTCAATTTTAGGAGCAGTTTTGACGGCAGATGGAAAATTCGGAGAAACAATTAACGAAAAGTTTTTTTTTCACTTACGGGTGGCAGGGTGAGTAAATTTTTTTTTTTTTGACGGAAAAGCCTTCATGGCTAGCTTTATTGAAAATAATATTGCCTTGAAGATGTATGAGTGCTTTCTTGGCATCTGACATTGCAGAATCAAACATTGACGCATACCTTTGTAAATTCTCTTAGGGAGATAAAGTATAATTTGCAAGTTGCAACAATGGTCCCAAAATACATGGTGTTCACACATATCTATTTTATATAGTTTGTGATCAACCAAAATGTTCAGAATTTTTGAAAGCACCATCAATGATCTCTATTTATATGGAGATAAGTTATGAAAAAAATGACATTCAACAACTTTAAACCTAACTCTCGTTAGATGTAAGGGCCTGAAAACACGGTCTCAGACCTATATAATGAATGTTACCTTTGCTGTTTTTTTGTGTCTCATCTTATACTACCATCAACCACTATAAGTATATGCGTTAAGCGTGTCATAATCTTAATATGATCGTTCTTTTAATGTCATAATCTCAATATTGCTTTAGGACTATCGTTACACTTAACGATATCCTAAAATCTGGAAAACGTGATCACAAACAACATTTGAGCTAGTTTTAGAGGCAAGAGGGAGAACCTTTATTTTATCCGTTTATCATTTCACACGTGTATATGAGTTTTTCACTGAATCACATATTCCAAAATCATAGCAGTTATAGCATGAAATATAAACACTTAATTATGAATATGAAAAATATAATAATACAATATTATCAACTCTAGAGCATAATTCTAACAGACAAAGCATGTGTGATTGCTCCATCTATCACAGACGAGGTTATACAGAAAGCTGTGTGTGATGTAGTCTACCAACACAAATGTTTGTTCCATTATTACTGTGTGGGATGGAAAGATGATCTCACACGGCTTGTCCGACGAAATCGTCTGTGTTAGCTCCCCTGATCGCACATGAGCATATGCATTAAGCGTGTGTGACCGGAGGAGCTATCGCAGACATTTTCTGGGTCGTGTGGGATGGACCCCATCGCACACACAGGCAAGGCGACAGTTTAAAACTCTATCACGAAAAAAAGGTGAAACCGTTTGTATAAGACGTCGCTGCACCGGTGGATACCCCCTAGTCAAAAGTTGATTCTTAAACGTCAACAATTTTTATACTCCCCATATACATAAAAAAAAGACCAAGGTGGGAGGTAGGGCTTTTACCCACGTTGGGGGCCCAAACCAGCTAGATCATGTAAGCCCGTTTCTTTGTGTTCTAGATCCACTTAAACCTGGGTAACGTTCCCATGACTACGAATCCGCGTACTCGTTCTAGTGGTGTTGTTAGGACCCAATGAAAAATTCCTCAACAACTAGCACCGACTGTGGGGTTCTAACAATATCAGATCAGATCTATGTCTTCATTTTTCATTTTCATCATCAGATAATGAGTCACTAAGAAGAATGGCACATTCACTACTAAATTAGCTTATTTGCCGTCTGCCAACTCTTTGTCGTCCGCTAGCTGACGGCAAAAAGGGTCTTTGCCGTCAACCACAAGAAAACGGACGGCAAAGAGGCAGCAGACGGCAACGGAAGGCTTTGCCATCAGCATATCTTTGCAGTCCGCTAGCGGACGCAAAGAGGATGGTGGCGGGCTTACGTGGGTGCCCTAACGGCCATTTTCTTTGCCGTCCGCTGGCTGACGGTAAAACTTTTTTGCCATCCGCCAGCAGTCGGCAAAGAAAATGGTTGTTAGGTCGTCCGTTTCCCCCGACCCAACCCCACTAAATACCCTCTTTGTCGTCTGCTAGCAGACGGCAAAGAACTGTGACCTACTAAAAAAGGGTCGGGTCGCGCCCGTGCCCCATGCCCTTCTCTCTCTCGATCTCCTCCTCATTCACCACCCGCGCTACCGCCCTCGACCGCCGCTCCACCCCACCACCTCGCCCCGCCGCCCCGTCCCATCGCCCCACCGCCCCGCCGCCACGCCGCCCTGC